>NC_135431.1:19772188-19882188 GCF_051991245.1 Festucalex cinctus
ACAATTACTCCCAGGAATTTAATCTCATTTTACTCTTTCTACATCTACACCTTCAATTTGCAGTCTTACACAATTCCCTATTTTAACATTACCAAACACACCCTTAGAGATAGGGTGAGAAGCTCGGTTATCCAGGAGGGGCTCAGAGTCAAGCCGCTGCTCCTCCGCGTTGAGAGGAGCCAGCTGAGGTGGCTCGGGCATCTGGTTCGGATGCCTCCGGGACGCCTCCCTGGGGAGGTGTTCCGGGCATGTCCCACAGGTGGGAGGCCCCGGGGACGACCCAGGAAACGCTGGAGAGACGATGTCTCTCGGCTGGCCTGGGAACGCCTTGGGATCCCGCCGGAGGAGCTGGTTGAAGTGACTGGGGAGAGGGAAGTCTGGGCTTCCTTGCTAAAGCTGCTGCCCCCACGACCCGACCCCGGATGATGATGGATGGATGGATGGACATGACGACAGGGATATATTGTGGCAGTTTTAATATCATGATATCACGATATTGCCGTTATCATTACATCTCTAACAGCTAAGTTTCCTCATTATTCACAAACCTGTTGAAAGCAGGGAAAATGAGCTTGTTGCAACACTGTCCTGGCTGATCTCTTTTACTCTGTTGTAGGGATGTAACAATAAGCGCGATATTGTGATATTAAAACTGCCACAATATCGTCGTCGTCATGGTCACAATATTTAAATGCAACACATTTGTTTAAAAAAAAAAAAAAAAAGTCAGGTTGATTTCCATTTGTGCAGTTCTAGCAACCTCTCGTGGCTAGTTTTTTAGTGCAATTTAATTTTCATTCGGGATGTTTTGGCCCTTCTATGTTTAAAATCAACACTAATTGTCAGATGAAGGGGAACATAAGGATGTTAAGCGAGTCAATATGAATTAAATGTGCGTGCATTAACAACAGAACATAATAATTATAATAATATAATAATAAAACAATAGTAATAACATAACATTGACGTACAAAAGCACAATATTGTGTTTTTTTTTTTTTTATGAGCTCATTTTTTCTTACAATATTGTGCCCTTTTTTAAATTTCGCCAACCTCCCCACAATATTGTGATAATTATCACATTGTGAGCTTCATATCATGATATCGTATCGTGACATTTGGATATCGTTACATCCTTACTCTGCTGCCACCTGCTGGAGTTTTTTGTAATTACTACCATTTCTTTAAGCCACTTGTCATGTCAGAAGCCTTCTGTTTGCTCTTGCATAAAAAACAAAAACAAACGTTTAAGTACGTTTTTGGGAGTGAAGGACTAAGAATTAAAAAAAACTAAACGTTTTTCGGTTTGAATGAGTTAAATCTGTTAAGTGGTAGTAGTGACAGTGAGATGTACTGTAACCATAAACACAATTTCTTTGTTCAGATCTTATGAAGAAGCTCAACAGACGACAGTAGAAAAAGCCCTAGTGTTAGCCAATCAAGGATCATCCTTATGGCGCAAGGAAAAGAAGTATACCAAGGGCCAGTTGATATCAGAGGACTTGTCTCAGAATGTTGTGGCAATCGGTGGCATTCTGCTGTCTCAAACAGCTGAAAAACGGAGTGAACAGGTAAGAACCTTTCATTTGTCACATAAGGTCATATTTTCTTTGAGTAGTGTTATGTTGAACGCCGTTTGCAGGTCAACGAAAGGGACATGGTGCTGGTGGACTCAACATGCCTCAATCTCAAAAGATTGGCATTGGCTGTGGCTTCACAGAAGCCCGTGCTGCTCGAGGGGCCGATTGGATGCGGTAAAACTGCTCTGGTGGAGTATATGGCGGCTGTTTCTGGTCACATCAAATCGACAACAATTCTTAAGGTTCAACTTGGGGATCAAACAGACAGTAAGGTAAGCAGTGTTGGGGGTAACGCGTTTCAAAAGTAACGCGTTGCAGTAATATATTACATTTAGGTAGTAACGAGGTCATATAACGAGTTACTCAATATATTTTTGTATATTATTGCAGTTACTGACCCTCGTAACGCGTTACAACATAGTAGGGCTGGGGGATATGGACCAAAACTCATATCCCGATATATTTTGGCTTAATATCGATATACGATTACGATATATATCCCGATAGAGATATTCTTTATCTATATCTCAAAAAAAAAAAAAAAAGTCGTCCTCACCAGTGTGGTGTTTTTTCTTCTCCATGGCAGAAGATCAAAACATTTTCAGCAATGATTCTAAGAGGGGGAAAGAAGGCTTTTGCTCACCTAAAAATCCGTCATGGCAGAGCCGTTTTGAACGAACGTGAATGAATGAGCAGCTGCAGCAGCAGCTAACGGCAGTAAGCTAACAAACCAGCAAGGCAGCACCAAGGCTAAAGCCATGAATGCCAAAGTGATGGCATTTCTAGCGCTAGACAAGCAGCCGTTTTCTGTAGCTGACTTACTTTTTTGCAAGTTAATAGCACATTTGGGGCCACGTTGCATCCTCCCAAGTGGCCACAGCTTGATTGACAAGAACAGACTACAAGTAAGTTTCACCGCAGTTGGAGGGTGGGTGTGTTGTGCTGTAGAGTGCGAAGTGTCGCCCCTCCCTCTTTTTTTTTTAAACCGCGATTTGCATGATCGAGTGAAGAGAGAGAGCACTTCACAAGTGTGAAGTCGACCTTCCCTCTCACTTTTTAACGACTAATCGACTTTTTATTATTTATTTATTTATTTATTTATTTTTGTTTTGAGGCTGCAAATGTTCGTGTGTTGAATTGAGTGGATAATCTGGATATAAATACTCATTGCTCCTTATATTTCCCGTACAATAATAGTCTTCCATTTACAGTCTTAACTGCGTGCACGCACACATAGACCCGCGCACACACAGTGTTCGTCAACTTCCTTAAATGTGGACTTTTATTTATTTATTTATTTATTTATTTTTTCTTTTACACCCTCCCGGCCGTTCGTTATCCGTAGCGGCTCATAGCGAATGTGCGTGCGTGTGAAAGGCAAGATATTGTGTGCCATACTGCCTGCATATCTCGTTGAGAATGACCAGTGGAGTTAGACGGTTAGCTTAGCAATGCATTGCTACTCGCAGTTGTCTAGCGCCGCCTTAAGCGGCAACTTTCAGTAAGTCAACATACAGTGCTTTATTATTGTAATTATATTAAGAGGAGAAGCTTGGTTAATGCTTATTTCCTTGCTGGGCATAACAAAAAAAAAGTGAGTTATGGTCGCCAACCAAGCACTCAAGCTTTGTGCTGATCAATTTGAGGATTTAGTGCTACCGTTGTCTCGTACTGTGCAGCTGACAGTTTTTATTTTTTATTTTTTTTTTAAATGAATGGAAAATGCAGCTCAAGGTTGTCGCTCCGTACACTTGTCATGAATGGCCGACGCATTACTATTATTCCCATTAGCACAGCGTGGCCGGCTGTTGACGTCTTTCACACCTTATTGCTACAGAAAGTTGAGGTTGCTTGAGCAAATACATACAGATACAGAAGTGCACAAACATACCAGTCTGTATTTCCGATCTGCTCTGCTCGTATTGAGTCTTGTTCAGGCTCCTCCGTGACACTTTCCACATCCTCGTCATCGTCATTGAGAGACTCCGACGTCCTAATCGGCTCAAACATATAATCATTTTCCTCCTCTGATTCCAAAAGTTTGGCCGCCATTGATTGAACGTGTAGCATCCAAGAAAGAGTGGACTGTGAACTGTGTACAGTATGTGTTTGATGTCGTGCGTCTCCTAAAACCTAATTTCCTGAACTCCAAGCAGTAAGTAAAGCAATTACACTAGGGCTGCACGATATTGCAAAAACATGCGATATGCGATATGGGTGTTGATTATCTCTTTTTTATTTTTTTTTATTTATTTTTTTATTTTTATTTTTTTATTTTTATTTTTTTATTTTTTTTATTTTTTTAAGAGCTCAGAATTGTTCATTCGGTAGTCTTACCGATTCAACGTCTTATCATCATTGCTCTTTTTTTTTTTTTTTTTTTGTGCGTGCGTGCGTGTGCGTGCAAATACGTATAAATTTATACTCATTAATTCACCTAAAACCTTATAAATATCCCATTACCCTTCGCCTTAACCAGGTACTTCAGAGTCTTGCCAGAGTCGTGAGGTTCAAATGGTCAGGAGACCAGAGAAAAGGTCAGAAAAAATAAAGAGAAAAGAAAGATAAATCAAAGTGAAATCCAGCACCGACCATACACTTCCTGCCTTCCCCATGGTTACAAAATCAAAGTCTTACGCCAACCCCGGAAGCCTCTAAATTCCAAAAAATTAACGAGATCTCAAGAGACCAGAGGAAGAACTAAAGAGAGGAAGAAGGGAAGGATCGATGAGGCAGAGTGAGATCCATAGAAGCCAGTACATCCAATCCATCAAAGTGAAATCCAGCACCAACCAAACCCCTCCTGCGTGGTTACAAAACCAGAGTCTTATGCCAACCCCAGAAACCTCAAACTTCCAATAAATTGAGATCTCAAGTGACCAGAGGAAAAACTAAAGAGAGGAAGGAGGGAAGGATAGATAAAGCAAAGTGAGATCCACAGACACCAGCACCCACTGATTCAAGGGGCTGTGGGAGGGAGAGGCAAATTCTGTTTGAGTTTCAGTAGATGCTGGTGCGATGGATCTGGCATGCATAAGGACCACCACCAAAGAAAGAAGCCGTCAACCGCGGTCCAGCAAAGCGAGCACCGCCCATGTGTATATACAAGTGTGTGCGTGTGGTGCATTAAAATTGGGAGCAGGTGAGTCGGAGGAGAGGGAAAAAAATTCCCCTACTCCGATACACCCGCATCCCCCCCAAAAAATTAATATGTATATGTGTGGTGCATTAAAAAAGGAAATGGAGGGACAAAGTGGTGGGGCAGGGACACAGATGGGGGGGACCACAGCGCTGCCAGGCACTGCAGTCCATCCCCCCTGATGGCTCCTCGCCCCAACTCACCCCTCCCCTTGGACATGAAGTGCATTAAAATTGGAGGGGAGTTGAAGGGTGAAGACGGTGTTTCCACCCTATCCGTCCTATTAAAGAGATCGGAAGATTATTCCAGCGCTCCAGATCACTACGGATACTATCCAATAATGGTAAAAAATTTACATTAGTTAATTCAGTTAACTTTGGTGAAATTTTAACACCTAAGTATTTTAAATTACCTGTAGGAAAGGAATAGTGTGGATCCTGACTTGTAGGATTCCATGAATTTTCTGTGATAGGTAATAATGTTGATTTTGTCCAGTTAATAGAGTAATCTGATAAGTGAGAGAATTTAGTTATTAAGTTAAATGCTTCCCCTAACGAGATAGCAGGTTCTTCTAAATAGAGTAATACATCATCGGCATATAGATTAATTTTATGTTCTATTGTCCCGGAGTGGATTCCTTGGATCCGTCTATCCTGACGTATAGCTAATGCAAGCGGCTCAATAAATATAGCAAATAATAAAGGAGACATTGGGCACCCTTGTCTTGTACCCATTGGTAGAGTAAAACTCTGTGATGTAATTAGTAGTAACTGTAGCTTTAGGAGAATCATAGAATATTGAGACCCATTGAATGAATGACTCCCCGAAGCCGAATTTATTTAAGACAGCAAAGAGGAAGGACCAGTTAACTTTATCGAAGGCTTTTTCTGCATCCAGCGAAATAACAACTGCCTTTTTATCATACCGCTGTGACATACTAATCAAGTTAAAGAGCCTCCTAATATTATTAGTAGAATGACGACCTTTAATAAAACCTGTTTGATCGCTATGAATAATTATCGAGATTACTGTCTCTAGTCTAGATGCCAAGGCCTTAGCGATAATTTTAATATCGGTATTAATTAGTGATATCGGTCGGTAACTTGACGGGAGGGTGGGGTCTTTTTCTGGCTTTAATAAAAGTTTAATTGCTGCTATATTCATATCTTGACGTATATCACCCTTACTTTTAATTTCAGTTACTACTCTTAGAAATAATGGAGCAAACATTAACCAGAAATGTTTAAAAAATATAGCCGGATAGCCGTCTGGACCAGGTGCTCTGCCATTAGGCATACTGTCTAAAGCACGATACAACTCATCTATAGTAAGCGGGGCATCTAGAATATCTTTATGTTCAGTAGATAACTGAGGTATATTTAAGCTATTTAGGAATACCTCAATATGTTCAGGGTTAGGTCTATTAATTTCTGAGTATAGATTTCGATAATACTGGATAATATTTCAGATCTTTCTTAGAAAAGAAAACATCGAATTTATCTAGTCGTTAAATTCGGGTTTAATTAGACATATAGAGCTAATTCTATTTTAGCAGCAGGGCGCCGCCATGTTAGATTTTCCCAATCTCGCTACCGGTCTCGCGATAGTCACAGCATCTCGCAATAGGTACGCGATAGTGTTGATTATCTCGATGTCGATATTATTGCGATATTTAACACATCTCTAAAATTATATTTTCTTTATGTAGTATTGAAATAAATAAGCTTTGAATGATCTGATCTACACAGTTGTAATTGATACTAAATTTACGAGGTTGCAAACATTTAACTTTTTAAACAATCGTTACCATAAACTTGAGGGGGGGAAAAACACACACACACACACACAAAAAAAAAAAAAAAAAAATATATATATATATATATATATATATATATATATTACTCCTAATCAGTTATTTTATTCAAGCATCGCCATGGGTGACACTGACAACCATGTAGAGCTTTAACATGTAACAGGTATTCTGTGAATTAAAAATATAAATTCAGTCACACAATGATTTAATTATCAAATTAAATCATTATTTTAACTGACAGTCAAAATAAGAATGTCCAATCTAATGTTAAAATTGTCAACAATATATAAACCATTTAAGTACTCATCAATGGCAAGATGCAAGCGGTGGCCAAAGCACTGCAGTCTGACCCACTTGTTGAGTTGTGCAGCTTTTACTATATTAGCACCATTGTCTGTTGTAATGGACAATTGCTTCTCTTCTTCCAAGCCCCAGTTTGCTAGAACATCCCGCAGAACACTGGCTATGTTCTCACTTGTGTGGGATTCAGGAAAATATGCAACTTCCAGACACCGTGTTATGAGTTGAAAGTCTTTGTTGAGAAAATGAACAGTTAAGTTCATAAATGGTTCCGTTGTGCGACTGGACCATAGGTCCGTGGTGGTAGTGGAAAAATTACATTTGATGCAGCTGTGGAATGGCCACTTGTGAGAAGTAGGTTCGCGATGGCACCACGTATCTCCGGTCTACTTCCTTCATTAGATCCAAAAAAGCTTCTTTATCCACAGTGCTAATCGGTATCATGCATGCATCATATCAGCTGCGGTAATGGCTTTGTAGCGCTTGGAGGTTTTCTCGTAAGGTGTAATGCTCTCAAAACTGTCATGAATGGTTGTCTGTGGGTTTGGTATTTTACAACTTGAGTTCGTCCTAAACCCGCACCCGCCCCAGCCTGTATTTTACCATTTTTTGTTTGTTTTGTAAACAACGGGACATTACTATGGGAAGACAGTATTTACAACCCTCCAGCCAATCGCAGAGCGGGGGGTGGCGTGTCGCAAACGGGGCCGGACGAACGTGTCAGCTGCGTGACGTCACTCCCGCGGCATTTTGAAAGCACACACGGATTTTTTTTTTTTCACCCACTCACTCACAGAAGCTTACGTGTGTGAATGAGTGAGTGAAGAAAAAAAAAAAATCCGTGCGTGCTTTCAAATTGCCGCCGGAGTGACGTCATACCGCTGACACGTTCACCCAGCTCCGTTTGCGACACGCCACCCCCCACTCTGCGATTGGCTGGACGGTTGTAAATACTGTCTTCCCACAGAAACGTCCCGCTGTTTACAAAACAAACGCAAAATGGCAAAATACAGGCTGGGGAGGTGGGGTTTAGCACGAAATTACCACAAAAGATGAACAAAAAAATAGATGTCTCGACTGAGAGAAAGTTATAAGTGTGTACATCCTGTATTTAAAAAGTGCATTTTCCTGAGTGAATCCGGCAGACAGCCCCTTTTAATTTTAAAACATATTTACAATGTATATAAAAACCTAAAAGAAAAAAAAAAAAGACATCTAAGCCAGCTAAGCTTTCTGAACAGGTTTCAATTGAAATAGTGCAATTATAGCAGCTGTGGTCAATATTCTCCCAGACTACAGGAGGAGTGCCAACGGTGTATGAAAATGTTTTTCCTCAATAAACTATCGACAAAAACAGTTAGGAATGAGTTAGCAAAGTAAATAAAACAGAATTGGAACATAGAGAACACTGTTTACGACAGCGTTTGCTCGTCCGGGACTCCGCATAGTTTACAAATTCTCGTAGGTGCGCATGTGGGCAATTTGGACGTGTCGCGGCGCGGGGAGAGTTGCGTACCCGTCGGCTGTTGGGTAAGGTTCAGAGGTGGCCGGTCCGCACTGGCACCGGTAGGGCATTGTCCCCAGGCCGGTGGGGGAGCGCAAACCGAGCCGGCCGGCTCCCGCGAGCATCAGACTCATCCGCGGCCCTTGGCCTTGTGTTTGTGTGCGTGAGTAAGTGGAGGGAGGGAAAAAAACAAAAACAAAAAACACACAGATGCATCAAGCATAAACCCAGCTTGAGCCCGCATGAAGTTGAACTGTATAGAATGTGCCACAGACTATCTTGCCGATCTGTCAGCTTTATGAGATCGTCAACACATTAAAGTTCTTAACGATCTAATATTGTCATATCGCCCACCCCTACTATATAGCAAGAAACATGAAGTCACCGCACATCATTTGCCTTTGCAGACCACAAAAAATTATGTGGCGGGCCAGACGTGGCACCTGGGCCTTGATTTTCACACTGGTTCACACAGTATCTACTGCTTAGCTAGCAGAAGATAGATGCAGCGCTTGCTGTGAAAGCTTACCCATGATAATAAATACTTAAGTCTCAATTTCTTTTGTGTTTTCCAGCTGCTGCTTGGGATGTACCGTTGCACTGATATTCCGGGAAAGTTCATATGGCAACCAGGAACCCTGACACAGGCTGTCTCGAAAGGACTGTGGATTTTGTTGGAAGACATTGATCATGCACCACTAGATGTGGTAAGTTAAAAATTGTGTTTTGAATATGGGGCTGCACGGTGGGCTGACTGGTTCGCACGTCCGCCTCCCAGTGCTGATCGAGTCCGGGCTTCGGCCTTACTGGGTGGAGTTTGCATGTTCACCTCGTGCCTGCGTGGGTCTTCTCCGGGTACTCTGGTCTCCTCCCACATTTCAAAGACATGCATGGCAGATTAATTGGGCACTCTGAATTGTTCCTAGGTGTGCTTGTGCGTGTGGATGGTTGTTCGTCTCTGTGTGCCCTGCCGGTTTCACGCAGGAAAATGCACTTTTTAAATACAGGATTCATACAAACAAACGAATTCTCAATTTATACATATGGGCTTTTCATAACGTGTGGGGTGATTTTGTCCTAAACCCCCACACCCACAGCCTGTATTTTGCCATTTTGTGTTTGTTATGTAAACAGCGGACCGTTTCTGTGGAAAGACAGTGTTTGCGCCCCTCCAGTCAATCGCAGAGCGGGGGTGGTGGCGTGTCGCAAACGGGGCCGGGTGAACGTGCCAGCTGTGTGACGTCACTCCGGCGGCAAATTGAAAGCACGCACGGATTATTATTATTTTTTTCCACTCACTCACAGAAGCTTACATGTGTGAATGAGTGAGTGGGGGAAAAAAAAAATCAGCGTAAACACTGTCTTTCCACAGAAACGTCCCACTGTTTACAAAACAAACGCAAAATACAGGCTGGGGATGTGGGGGTTTAGGACAAAATCCCCCCCACACGTGATGAAAAGCCCATATGTATAAATTGAAAAGTCGTTTGTATCCTGTATTTAAAAAGTGCATTTTCCTGAGTGAAACCGGTAGACAGCCCCTTTAACCTGGCAAAAGCCAGATAAATATGCGCTTTACTCAAGTGAGTTCTCTGCAATATCCATCTGGTACCTCTCCACAGTAATTTTGTCGGGAAAGGCGGGACTGTTCTGTACAATAATTTGAGCTGATTGGACAATGCGTCATTTTACACATTAGTTTTAACCAATCATGGCCATGGGTGAAAATTTCATCTTCGTTCTTGCCAAAGGGGGGGAAAGCACGAACATCTTACCAGCTAGAAATGCACGAAGCGCCTCTCGCTGTTCAACATTCAACAAGGAAATGGTAAGTAATTTTGCAAGAACAGAATTAATTGCAGCGTCCATTTGTCCATGTTAGGTTTGTTTATTAGCTCCGGCGTCGGCGCTAACTTCCTGGTTTCGTCACAGTTGCATATCCCGCCCCCAAACACGTCGCTCTGTGATTGCACTGACATTTGCATTACATTACCGGTGCCAGTTTGTTGCACAGTGTATATAAGTATTTGTTGCTCTTCTGTTGCTATTGCTGGTTGTTTTTCCTCTTGTCCGTATCTGCAAAAGACATTTAATCTGAAACATCACTTATTCCTTTTTTTTTTTTTTTTTTTTTTTTTTTAAAGATATCTGTGCTCCTTCCATTGATGGAGAACAAAACAGTAATGATTCCAGGACGGGAAGATAGCATTGACATATCTCCTGGATTTCAGTTCTTTGCAACAAGAAGGTAAACCAATTTAAATGTGTTGACTGTGATTCTATTTTTTTCCATGTGTTACCTTATTTCACCACATTTTATTAGCACTTCTAAATAGTGTAGAAAGTTCTAGTAGTCGAGAAATTGGTTGTCTAAGATGCTAATACTGGTAATGCTCAGTTATAGGGAATGCTAGCAGTGAATGTTGGGTTAAAAAAAGGATACATAAAGTGACGGTGTGTGTTGTATATGGTAGAAGCTATGAATCTTGCCAATAGTGTAGATTGGGATAAAACATTATGGACCACGGGTTTTCGGTCCGCAACGAATTTTGTATTTATTGACGCTAGGGCTGGGTATTGCCGCCAACCTCACGATACGATACGTATCACGATACAGGGTCACGAATACGTATCGCGATACATATGTATCCCAATACTTGATCTTCAAGGCGATACGTATCCCGTTACATTCATATTTATACGTAAAGGATATGTTTGTTGTTCTGACTGACAAAAATATTTTTGTTAGCAGCTCTTCTGGTTTACCACCTAGCGGCATGCCTGGTCCAAATGTGCACGCACTGCAGAGCAAGGAGCAGCTTTCACAGACACACCGGGAACATTTATTAATAGGCATGAGCCGATATGAGCAAAAATGTCAAAGTATTAAAATTACAGCTCTAAAATTTGCTTATTTGAAATATTTGGGGAAATAAAAACAGCATTTTTTTCATGTAACACATTCTATTTAGTTTTTAAACAAAATATATGAAAATTGGTAGCAAGACACAATGTTCAATCACTGGTGAGCTATTTTTGCATTAATTGAAGGCAATTAACTTCAAAGACGCTGCTGGTTTTTATTTTTAGGTACAATGCAAGCTGCACAGGCAAACGTTAACTGCCTATTTAAAGTTAATGAGCAATATCGATTCTGACGTCTGCGTATCGAAGTGTGTATTGTAATGAGGCCCGCAACGATATATTGCCATATCGATTTTTTAAGCACACCCCTAATTACCCCTAATTGACGCTTACTACGCCACCGTGTGTGCACGTGCAAGCCGATGCAGCCACGCCGGCTGGAGAATAGCCAAACCTCCTCCCCCCTCCCCCGAGCTAATGTCTAATCAGTGTTGCAGTTCCGCCCACTCATCCCATCACACAGAAGCGGAAAAACAAGCGCGAGCTGCAGAGTTGACGGAGCAAAGTTTGAAGAAGTGGTGTGGAATAATTTCGGCTTCCTTACGACGATGAGGGAGTGAAAACGGCGAACAGAATTTTTACTTGCTTGTAACATGTTCATTACGTCAACCCGTTTTGAACGGGAGCGTTGCCACCACCAAGCCAGCGAGGGAAAGGGCAGAGTGCGTGTCTGCTTTCCGGCGTTGAGGCGCGCTACTGTGTCTCGGTGAGCGAGACCCTGTCAACACCAACCCTCGTTCCCCCAGCCAGTAAAATGCATCAGAACACGCACGTGAAGGCGACGGAGACCCGCAAGATCAATTTTAAATGATGGCAACAGACGGCGCACTTCAGCTGTCACAACTGGCCCGAAGAACCCAGCGTCCCATCGCCGCCATCCAATCCACGACTCCCGTGAATCCGCGCTGGCCATAAACAGCCGAGAGACGATAACAAAACTAAACAAATGACACATCCGCCCTCCCCAGTCTTGTGTCAAAGTAGTTACCTCCAGAGGTGGGAGTAAGTCATTATTTTGCAAGTCACAAGTAAGTCAAGTCTTTGCCCTCAAGTCCCGAGTCAAGACTGACAAGTCTCAAGCGAGTCACAAGTCCTACACTTTAAGTTTCAAGTCCTTTCGAGTCTTTTTAACAACATAGTAGATTATATTATTTCGGGTGATCATCAAAGCCGGAGTCAGGGAGTGAACCCAGAGTGGTGATTGCCGTGTTGCATTACCAGTGAGTTTACAGTCTCATTAACTACACAGAGAGCAACAATAATTAGTTAAGAAACAACTGACACTAGTTTACCTACCATTCTTTAGCAACTTCAGATGTTGAACAAAGTTTGAAGTTGTTGCCTTGCCGTCAGTGATCTAATCTTGGACATACTCAATTCATTTCTTTTGTTGACCACCACATAGTTTTTTGTACCCAAACAACAAGTGGTGCAATGGATTACAAAAGTCACGGATCGGGTTTAAAAAAAAAAAAAAAAAAAAAAAAAAAATCAGATATAGAATTTTGTCTTAATTTGTTTTTCTAAAATGCTTTGCCCATTATTATTATTATTATTATTATTATTATTATTTTTTAATATATAAATATAATAAATATATATATATAAACTCTAACCCCGCCTGCTGCCCAGAGCCAGCTGACATAGGCTCCAGCACCGTGACCCTTGTGAGGAATAAGCGGTCAAGAAAATGGATGGATGGATGGATAAAAAGTCAAAATGTCTAACATGACCGTTGGGATTTAGGAATACAACTTTTAAGTGCAATAT
Source organism: Festucalex cinctus (assembly GCF_051991245.1). Lineage (NCBI taxonomy): Eukaryota > Metazoa > Chordata > Actinopteri > Syngnathiformes > Syngnathidae > Festucalex > Festucalex cinctus. The sequence continues at coordinate 19,785,220 of NC_135431.1, forward strand.
AAGGCAAGATACATAATTATTTTATACATGACAATAACGAGGTATCTTACGTTCTATTGCACTTGTAATGCACTTAATTTGCACTTGTAATGCACTTGAAGTTTTGGTTTCTAAAATCCAAATGGCCATATTGGACATTTTGAATGTTTTTTTTTGTTGTTGTTGTTTTTTTTGTGTTTTCTTTTTTTAAGCTGTTGTTTCATAAAATAATTATAAATGAAGGCAAAGTTCTATTTATTTTTAATAATGAAAAAACCCTCTAAGTGCAATTTAAGGCACTATCCCTTCGTTTAAATAGGCAGTGGATTACAAAGTAGCCTAGATCCACAATATTGAAAACAATCCAAAACGCAAGCGAGCCAAGGAACAGCTGTCACTATGCCAGCCAGGCACCTGATGCTAACGCTAACAGCTAGCTACTAGCCACGAACACCGGAGACTTGTACTGTATCATACAGTGATGGGTGGGTGTAATTAACTTGCGGGTTCTTTGCGTCCTAAATTAGCTATTTAATATACTTTTGGGGAGGCGTTATGATAAAGGTGGTAGAAAATATGTAATTTCAATAAAAACGTTGATAATGCAAGTCAAAATGTCAAAATGAAGTAGTCAAGCTTGCGTTCACGCCAAGCCTCAAAATCATCATTGATGCAGAGGTCCAGAGCAGAACCAGCAGACCATAACCAACATTATGATTCATGCTGATGAAACTCACTGGAAATGAATATGGTTGTTTTGATACAAGGAACAACATTAGCTAATTTAGCATTAACTTGAGACAGACTCGTGTTGCCTTGCAAGCCAGGACTTCACTTACCTCTCTCATTCCTTGCTGCTTTTTTCCTGCTGCGGCTGAAAAACTTTCGGATTTCCATCAAGGAGTTACAGTTCGAGTCAAATCAAAATAATATATTTAACAAGTTGTCGTCGGCTAATGTTACCTTACCTAACTCATGCAGTGATTCTCATGGCCTGCCCCTTTCTTCCTTGCTCTCTTTCTCTCGCTTTCTTTGGTCTCTTCACGTGAATAAATTACCTTATTAATTAGCCTTGTGCGCATTGTTTATGCGGAGTTAATACATACAGTAGCAATGAATTGTATACTAAATAGTATGTGCGCTGTAGTCTATGCTATGGAGACTTAAAACTCTGAAGTGATTATTATTATTATTTTTTTTTGGGGAAACTTTTACTGGGGCACTGCAGATCAATACTGGGGCACCTGCCCCAGTGAAATCTGCTTGGCGACGCCGATGGTATTGGTACCGTACCGATACTCATGTTGGTATTGATTGTATTGATACTTGGATCAATCTGCACAGTCACTTTCTTTTGATTCAGTCACCAAATGAACATGTTTTTTATAGCGCGTGCTGCAGTGACGTACGGTGAGCTCTAGGCTTGGGTAGGCAGGCAGTCGTAAATTCAAACATACACACCAATTATAAATGTGTGTGTCGGCAGGCGAGTGTACAACATATCCTAGGGTGACCCTATTTTAATCGGGGAAAAAAAAAGGACACTTAGGTCTAACTAATATACTTAAAAATGATACTGTTTACTCCAAGATGCTATACATTCAAACTATTTTAATGCATGCCTCCTCTGTATTGTTATAAACAAAAATTACTTGACAAAAATGATTATGACAGACACAATGTTTTAAGTGCATTTTTTGCTCCGCAAACAAATTGGGATGAGCAAGGCTCGTACCCTTCGCCTCCCGTGAGGCAGCTCATCACTTCGCCACTCAGTTAAAGCTCTGGGTCACCGTTGCAGCCGAGGACAATATTCTAACGCTAACTGATGTACGCAAATGTATGTCTGCCCGTCACGATAAACACGGTGCAGCGCACTCCGCCTCCCATTTGCCGCACAACGAAACCCGGACAATTTCATTCATTAATAAAAACCCGTCCGGACGCCCGGAAAGGATGTAATGAAGTGGACATCTCCCAGTAATTCCTAATTCCTTGCGAAATCAAGCTAGCAATCGAAATGTCACACACCATGGAAAGTGAAACCATCCACAAAGCCAATCTTTCCTTTTGTAGCATTCTTTGTGAAAAGCATGAATAATTCTCTATCCCTTACTTTGCTAAAGATCCGGTAGCTAACGCGTTGGTCTCCCATCCTTCAAACAATGACGTTTTTCCTCAAAAGAAAGGCGTGAAAATAGTTTTATATTTTCCAGAGTGGCGTCATCTTACCGGCATACTGTGCACTAAGTGTGTTTTGAATTCACGAATGCACTGTGCGAACGTATGTTCACATAGGAATAATACAGCTACGTAAAAAGTCTGCGTAGCAATCTGCCTATTTGCGTAAAGGACTTTTCTACTGGGAAACTGACTACGCGTGCGCGAACACACATCGCTACTCAGAAAGGGCTGCTGGAGGCATCGGAGGTGTGTGCCTTCAGCAGGAGAATTCTGCAGCATTTTTGCCTGCAGGCAGAAGAAGTTGTGAGTCCTTTTTAATTGAGCTATGAAAATCACCAGATGGTGTCACTTTCAAATGTATATAGGTAGTGTAGGCTATGTGAAATGCAAAAATAATTCAAATCAATAGAAGAAGCCAATTCATTTTCGTTTCATTTCAGCTTTGGTCAGGCAGTGCCTACCTTGCCTGCCGTGACCGCACGTCACTCGCGTGCTGTCACGAGTCTGTGTGAGATCTTCCACTCACGTAAATTTTCAGGTCACCATCCGGGTGAATGGTAAACAGAATTCGCCCAACGCGCTTTCTAGTCGCATTGGCGAGTTGGTGAACGCTAAAGCTCAGTCCTGCGCATTGGTGCTGCCATACTATATGACATCCTACTGTGAAAATGGCATTTTGAATTACATTACTGCTACTACTCAAGTAGATTTGTCAAGTTTTATTGTGCACAGTAATCAGCTGTAGTTAAGGATGATTTCTTTTCTAGATTGAATTACAGTGGTGGCAGCTGGCACAAACCTCCAAACTCCAACGCAGTTTTGCTGGATAAGTACTGGACCAAGCTGGAGATTGGTAACATGACAAGGAAAGAATTGAAAACGGTAAGTTTTGAGATGAACTATGCAGGATTAAAACCTGATTCTCTGAAGTTGCAATAATGTAAGGGCCAAACTGTGATGGGAATTGAAGTTTGAAGTTTATTGAACATGTAATTAAATTCACCAGTCACAGAAGGGCCAAATCAAAACAAATTCTATGAGCGATCTAAATGAAAATTTCAGGATATCTCGTTGTTAGCAAATTATAGATCCAATCTCAAACCCTTCACTTCTTCACCAGGATTGTCGAGAACATTCTTGAATTCAAATGGACTTTTTATTAAATGTCAAACAGGTTTCCAAACTCATCAGATTACAGAAACCGCTCTTATTAAAGTAATAAATAAGTGAACCACTGATGTAGCACAGGTGTTGATTCTAGTCTTGTTGGATCTCAGTGCAGCGTTTGATACAATTGATCATATACTGTTGAACAGGTTGAAAAGTTGGACCAGTCCTAAAATATTTCAGTAATTTTGTGACCATTATAAATTTTGAATCTGATTAATTTTCCATGGGGTCCCTCAAGATTCAGTCCTTGGACCCCCTTTTTTTCAGGTTGTATATGTTACCATTGGGTGAAATGCTTGAGAATCCCAGTACAGTGGTACCTCTACTTACGAACGTCGCTTCATACGAAAGTTTCAAGTTACGAAACTCCTCAACAGGAAATTATTGTCTCTAGTTACGAAATAAGTTTCAGGATACGAAAGGTAAAACTACAGTATGGGCCGCTACTCGCAGCTCCCAAAGTTTCCTGAACACAACATACTTACAGCTGCTCTGCCATTGGCTATTACTGGCATCTTCCTGGCATCCCATTGGCTAAGAGTATTTGACCATAGATATTAAATAGACTGTGTCTATGTAGCGTCCTCGTCTTTCGCCCCTCGGGCCATGAGGTGTTTAGATAGTTTTATGTAAATATTAACTAACAGCCGCCAAATTTGTGAAAAAATTCAAACTATTGGTGATTGATGAAGGCTACGTTGCACAGTGAGATTTTAATTGTGACGACACGGGCCTTTTTTGGACAAAGATCCCTCGCCATACCTGAAGTTTCCATCAAGTTTTGGAATTTATTGAAAAGACTAACCCAGAAAATGTGTTCACCATTCGGGCGATCGCTCACTATGATGATGTTTGCCTTGGGCATTTTTGAAGGATTGTTAAAAAAAACAAAAAAACAAGGGCTCCAGGTGGAGGAGTGGAACCGTCACTTGCCTTCCGTGCCGGATGGCGTAGGTTCACTTATCCGCCTGGGAGATCATGTGCGGCTTACATGATGTAAGCGTGAGTGATTAAAAAAAATAAATAAATAAGAAAAGGATTGTTAAAAAAAAAAAAACATCCTTGGATCAGTTCTTTACAAATCACCAGGCAAAAACACTTCTGAGGGAGAACATGAACCAAAAAGAGGGCAAAAAACGACGAGGACAGCAGTTAAAAAGGTAAAAGAGCATCATTTTATTCTTTACTCTATTCTTTGTTTTTTACATTATGCACAGCTCTCATTAATTGTGCAATAATGTAATTGTAACGTATTTGTTACATGTTTTGTTGCATTTTTGTGCGTTATAAAACATTTATGTCTGAATTTTGGGAGGCTTGGAATTGATGAGGGCATTTACATGGAAAATGCGTCTCTACTTACAAAATTTTCTACTTAAGAACTTTCTTCTAGAACCAATTTCGTAAGTAGAAGTACCACTGTATTGGTTATTTATGGCTTCAGCCTGGTTCACACAGCAAGATTTTAAAGTTGTCGGCCGATTTCCAATCTTTGACAGACACTACACGTGAAGAGAAAACATCACGGGAGTTGCAGTTTTGAACGTACCGTGTGTGGTGTGCAGCCACACTGCACAATCACACGCCACACACGAGCCAAGTTCATTCACGAATGCGACGGGAAGTCTCGCAAAACCTCTCGAGATTAAACGTGGCGTCCGAGTCGATATGAGTCGATCCTGGTTTTCAACCGAAAGGGCGGCATAAAAAGAAAATGTGGTGTTTTAAAGGAGTGTAAATGGGCACTGGCGAGACATCGCTTTCCCTCGGCTTGGTGCTGGCGGCGCCGGTCCGCGTCCCACCCGGAGACCACGTTTATTTGTGGAGAATGTGTGTGCGTGTATAAAAAAAAAAAATAATACAAATAATTAATAAAATAAAAAGAGTATAACAGCGCGAGCACGGACTTTCTGCTGCGTCATGACTAGGGAATGGGTACCTTTCACATTTGAACCGATACTGTTCCGATACTCTCTACCTGGGAATCGATGCCGGTACTCAACGGTACCAATTTTCGGTACATTTGTGCTCTTGTTTACGTTTTATTTATTTATTTATTTATTTTCTTTTTTTCCCTCCAATTTTATTTATTTATTTGGATGTAATAAATGTTAAATTGATTAGAAAAAAAATACTGTTAAATAACGGTGAACAATTACTTTTGTATATATAAACTTTGACAAATAACAAAAATGTAAAACAAATGAGCCAGAGAGGAATAGTAAAAAAAATAAATGTATACCATTTTAATTTTTAATTAATTTAATTTAAATTACTCAAGTATAACTAATACAGATAAATTAATATTACAAAAAAAGTGTAATGCAAAGTTCTATGCAATGAATAACACAAGAACAAAGTTAAACAGTAAATATATAAATTAATAATTGATGTTTTCGTTTTTTGCGCAGTTGTTTTTCCAGAACATGAGTTTGAAGTTCCAACCCACTTTGCACTCAATATAGTAAAAAAAAATAAAAAATTGGAAGGGGACATGATGTGAACAAAGAGAATAATTGGGTTCAAATTAATCATTTGACTGCACCCGACATGGTCTGTAATGCTCGCTACATTTTGGTCACAAGCTTTCGCGATTGTAAATATAGTCAAGAGTAGTAGCCTACTGTAGACTTAACGATGGTGAAGGCGTTTACCTTCTGTCATGATTCTAGTCGGTGGGGTCGCCGACACCTCCCTCCCAGCCGTGCGCTGATTCCGGGGAAGCAAACAAGCTTCCGCCGGGTGCGGAGGCTTTCCTCCTCCTTTGTGAAATGTATGTATTTGTTTGGCTTGGCGGAAGGCACAAACGCTTGAGTGAACGCTGCGTTGTGGACCGAGGAAGAAGCGGTGGCACCCGCGGGTTGGGTGGTCGGTCTCTTAGCTGAGCTGCCACCGGGGCCGCGGCACCCGCTGGCCGCCAGTCTCGCTTCCGTCAACCGACCACGCGGCTCCAGTCCGGCTAGGATTCCGCGAGTGGGGGACGTCAGCATCCCGGGTGCGTAATTTGCATATAATGTTGCGTTCAAGTGCACCAGGGAAAATAGTCAACTCACATGCTCCCGCACAATCACAACTTAAAACGACGTGCTTCAGTATCGAAAAATGGCATCGTTTTATTTTACGTGAATCGGTGCTCAGAAGTACCGATCCCAATCGATACTTACCACAAAAGTACCGTCTTCGGTACCCATCCCTAGTCATGATTGTTTTGATTTTGGATTCCGCACCTCACCGGCTCGCTTTCTGATTGGCTGCACGTCACTGTCAACCGGCTGCGCGGTGGTCTGTCCTTGGGACGCACCGCACACGGAGCGAAGTCGGGCCAAAGCACTCCCAACATGTTGAATTTCCCCGATTTCAAGTCGGAGGTCCTTCCAAGCGCCGATATCGGGAGGCGCCATTTGTGTGTGTCAACACACAAATGGCAGGATTATCTGTTAAGATTATCGCTTGCATGTCGGTGCGCCCATGCGATTGTCGGGAGGGGAAATTCGGGGTTAAAATCGGGCCGATTCTCCTGCCGTGTGAACCAGGCTTTAGCAGATGACTGTTCAGTGCAGGGGTGGGCAAACCTAGCCCTCGAGGGCCAGAGTCCTGCAGATTTTGGTGTTTTTCCCTTCAACACAGTTGATGTGTGTGTGTGTGGGTGTGTGTGTGTGTGTGTCTGTGTGTGTGGATGTGTGTGTGGGTGTGGGTGTGTGTGTGTGTGTGTGTGTGTGTGTGTGTGTGTGTGTGTGTGTGTGTGTGTGTGTGTGTGTGTGTGTGTGTGTGTGTGTGTGTGTGTGTGTGTGTGTCGAGAGAGCAAAGAGCTGCAGTGCTGTGGGCAAGGGTGCGTCGGAAGGGCAAGCAAAGGAGAAAATTGTCCCCCAGCTTATGTAGCTTTCATTCACTCCACCCACCCCCCGCACCCCCCATAAAAATTAATTCATAACCTTGAACATTTCAACTTTAGTTGTTTTATATTTTTGTCCAATGTCAAACTCGTATCCATTATTGTTAGAATAGTTTCAGCCAACTTTACACAGGATTAGAGGAATGGCATGCATTTTCTTGGATCTGTTTTGTGTTTTTTAGGTGGTTATGAGCAAGTACCCAATGCTGACAATGGTGGCAGATCGTCTGTTGGATATCTACTGCCACCTCACTGGGGCCAGACATTTGGATGGGTCATTGTTCCAAAGCCCTATTGAAAACCAGCAGGACAATTCCGAGGAGAGCTCCACTCGACTGGAGGGTCGAGCATTATCCTTAAGGTGCAGTTAACCTCACTATTTAGTTTATAAAGCGCTAGGCTACATGTTTATATGCAACACGAAAACAATGACTGGATATTTGATAGGCTGCTGGCATTGATAGCTCTATTTAACGACGGTTCAGAACGGAACTACGGTTCTATGAGTCCCGAGTGACCACCAGGTGGCGGTGCTGAAACCAGCACGGAATTCCCCCACGAGCAAGCATCACCGAGAAAGAATACATGAAAATGTTTGTTCATGGTTCCGTTTACAGTGGTACCTCTACTTCAGAACGTCCCTTCATACGAAAGTTTCAAGTTACGAAACTCCTCAACAGGAAAATATTGCCTCGAGTTACGAAAGAAGTTTCAGGATACGAAAGGTAAAGCGACAGTATGGGCCGCTACTCCCAGCTCCGAAAGTTTCCTGAACGCAACATACTTACAGCTGCTCTGCCATTGGCTATTACTGGGATCTTCCTGGCATCCCATTGGCTAAGAGCACCGTATTTGACCTTAGAGACATAAAAGAATGGCATCCCATTGGCTAAGAGTATTTGACCATAGATACAAAATAGAACGTGTCTTATGTTGCGTCCTCGTCATTCGCCCCTCGGGCCATGAGGTGTTTAGATAGTTTCACGTAAATATTACCTAACAGCCGATGAATTTGTGCAAAAATTCAAAGGCTACGTTGTACAGTAAGTTTCCGGGCCTTTTTTGGAAAAAGATCCCTGCCGTTCCTGAAGTTTCCATCAAGTTTTGGAATTTATTGAAAAGAATCACTCAGAAAATGTTTTCACGATTCGGGCGATCGCTCACTATGATTATGTTTGCCTTGGACATTTTTGAAGGATTGTTTAAAAAAAAAAAAAAAAAAAAGGGCTCCAGGTGGAGGAGTGGAACTGTCACTTTCCTTCGGTGCCGGATGACGTAGGTTCACTTATCCGCCTGGGAGATCATGTGCGGCTTACATGATGTAAGCGTGAGTGAGTGACTGATTTAAAAAATAAATAAATAAAAAAAATAAAAAAAAAAGTGTTAAAAAAAAACATCCTTAGATCAGTTCTTTACAAATCACCAGGCAAAAACACTTCTGAGAAAGAACATGAACCAAAAAGAGGGCAAAAAACGAAGAGACAGCAGTTAAAAAGGTAAATGATCATCATTTTTATCCTTTACTCTATTCTTTGTCTTTTTACATTATGCACAGGTCTCATTTATTGTACAATAATCTATTTGTAACATGTATTTGTTACATGTTTTGATGCATTTTCATGCGTTATAAAACATTTATGTCTGAATTTTGTGAGGCTTGGAACAGATTAGGGCATTTACATGGAAAATGCGTCTCTACTTACACAATTTTCTACTTAAAAACTTTCTTCCAGAACCAATTAATTTCGTAAGTAGAGGTACCACTGTACATAAAAAAGATCTTGTCCGGGACTCATTCTCTTTTAACTTTTCTCGCGTGGTTCACTCACGGTGTTGCCGCTGTTCGTCATGTCCGTCGCTGGTGCACTGTGATCTTGTTGATCGGGACTGCGGCTATTTCGGCCCGCCATATTGCAGTGGATGGCAAGTCTCTGGGTTGCCATAGTCTCGTGGCCTCCTTCCTCAGGGGTGCCTTGGTGCTCAATGCACTGTGCAGATCCCCTTTCGAGCCGTTGACCGATGTGGAACTTCGCTGGTTGTCTCGTAAGACGCTTTTCTACTTGCAAGAGCATCCGCTAAGCGGCTGGCGGAGCTCCGCGCTCTACCTGCTAGCCACAAATACCTTATTTGGCACCCCGAGGTAGTGTTGTTCCGATACCATTTTTTTGGCCCCCGATACCGATATCCAGCTTTGCAGGATTGGCCGATACCGATACCTTACCAATACTTAAGGTTTTTTTTTCCTCAACATGAAAAAGCTGTCCTGCTATTGGTTCAGGACATTCAATGGCCAATAGGATATCTTAGATCGACATGCAGTGAACACGTCTGATATCAGTGAATGTCGTGCACCAGCAAGACACAAGATGCTGCATCCAAAATCCTATATTAGCGTTGGAATTAATGGTATCGGCATGTTACTTGTGAATACTCACCGATACCGATACCACTGTTTTAATGCAGTATCTGCACCTCTGCCGATACCAGTATCAGTATCGGAACAACAGTACCCCGAAACAGGGGTCACATTGTGTTTTTTTGTGGCTCTCAAGTCAATCGCCCTATTCGTCTTGCTCGTTTTACTCCGCCATCTACAGTGCACATATTCTGTTTAATTGTGTTGGTGTCTTTTTAAATGTTAAATATCTATATTTCAAATTACATTATCAGCCCTTTCTTTTCCTCATCCTTATTTTTAATAGAAAACAAACAATTACAACTGTAAATAACGATAATAAATACATAATAATCATACTTAAACTGTGATACATTTTCCAGTCATGTCGACCAGCCCTTTGTTGCGGTCTATTTAAATAATTGATTCAATATATGAAAATATAGAGACATTTTTTTTGTTTTTCAACATGTTTGAATACGCTGTAAACATTTGTAGTGTTTTTAAGATTAACGTCCACAAATGACACTATAAGTTTTGAATATTAAAATGAATCGTATCGAATCGAAAATTGTATCGTTCCCAGACTTAATCGAACTGTATCAAACCGTTCTGCTCTGAAAGATGTCGATTTTCAATCGAATCGCAGCCTGTGTATCGAGATACATATCGAATCGGCCTCATGTCAGAGATTCCCTAGTTTTACATTGACTTTCGATTTAATGATTATACAAGGACGTACCATCTATTATATCTGTTGTATGGATTGCTTTATGTCAATTTTTGTGTTTTCATACCTTAGAGATTTGCTGAAATGGTGTGAAAGGATCAGTGTCAACTTTAACAGCACTTCTCCAACCACTGGCCATCATGTCTTTCAAGAGGCAAGGGACTTTTGTCAGTGTTTAATGTATCATCTTTTACAGAAATTTTATTTATTTATTTTTAAATCTTTAGACCAGGGGTCAGCAACCTTTACTGTCAAAAGAGCCATTTTAGGCCAAATAAATAACAAATCTGTCTCGAGCCGCAAAACTTTTTAACATTGTGATGAGCAACAATGTCTGTGTTAGTCTAATGTACTGAGGGCCAAGAGCTAATTAGAGCTGCACCATAACACAAAAATGCAGCATCCAATTTGTAGAGATTCATTTTCTTCTACCTTTCGTTGTTTCTTTTTTATGGGTGTACTTTTTCATACATTTTTTGGCAATTTTATTTTTTATTTTTTCCTGCCTTTTCATTTATCAATTTTCTGACTTTTTTGGCTATTCGTGGACTTTTTTCCACAAAATTTCTTCTTTTGTTTTTTGACATTTCAGTTACTTTTTAAACATGTCATTTTCTGCTCTTTTTAAAAAAAAAAAAAAATTTCCGAAATTTTTTGGCAATTTTGTCTGCATTTTATAGTCATTTTTGGGATTTCTTCTGTTTTTTTTCTTTTTTTTAAATTACATTTTATAGCTACATTTAACACTTATTTCTGCCGGGGGTTTTTTTAAATTAAATTTTGTGACATTTGTGGAAATTTCATGTACATTTGATGGTAATTTTCTGCTTTTTCTCTTCCTTTTTGGGCATTTTATGATTACTTTTTGGACATTTTTATTTATATATTTATTTTACTTTTTCATCTACCTTTCGTCTCTTTCTGACAACTAAAAAATTTTAAATTGACCATTTTTGAATATTTAATAATTAATTAATCAATCAATCAATTAATAATTATATATATATATATATATATATATATATATATATATATATATATATATATATATATATATATATATATATATATATATAATTCCTTTAAAGAATGTTTTAAAGGAATATATATTGATTTGTACAATATTATTTTTTAGAAATCCACAGGGAGCCAGATGAGAAGGACTGCAGAGCCACATGTGGCTCCAGAGCCACAGGTTGCAGACCCCTGCCTTAGATTGTCAAAGCCTCTTTCCCAAACATGTTTTAAATGGAATGTAAATAGGGAAAAAATGATTTAAAAAAAAATGTATTTGCTTGTGATTTAGCTTCCATGTATGAAAGCCATGTGTTCTAATCTATTTCAATCAGGCTCTTGACTGCTTCACAGCAATGATGTCTCACCCTGAAAGCCAACTGCGGATGGCTGAGATAATTGGAAGCAAGCTCAATATCTCCAAAGAAAAGGTATTTCAAGCAGTCTTAAAAAAACAGAGGTCAACAAACATGGGTTACCAAAAATTTGAGTAATAAAGCATAGATAATATTTTGCTTTAAATTAATGATGCATTGCTTTAAGTGGGGAAAAAAATCACATAATGTAAGAAAAAAGGTTGGTACACATGTTTCCACAGTGTTTTATAAGCCTGGTGGCTCACCAGGCTTTTCTTACCCACCGCCAGGTTAAACGTCACCTCCCCCTTCCCGTTGACAATATTTCCAGGGTCAAATTTTGATCCCAGTCCGTCCACCAAGACCAGAGTGAGCTATTTATCCGGGGAACACTGGTATAGCTCTTATGTTGTTCCAAAGGGTAGCAAAACAATAGGAAAATATTTATAACAGATAAACATGGATAAGACATATTTGCTTGCTTGGAATTACTACATCAAGCTTTTGGCCTATCACCAACTTTTGCATTCTTCTATTGTGACACTTTTACTGGTTTATTACTGGTGCTTTCTGCAGTTGATTGTCTTTTGTGGTTATTCTTTAGTCTCCCTTTTAGAGAGAAATTAAGGGTGCAGATTGACTTGGCCAGTCCAAAATTTTCCATTTCTTGCCCCTGATGAACACCTTTGGCACTATGTTGATGGTTTGGTTTTATCTTGCTTTGTTAAAAGCATATGTTGCTGTAGCTTTTTTTAAAACTGTCCAAAACCCCCCCAAAACAAAGCAAAACAAACAAACAAAAAAAAAAACCAACATATTTGGCAATCATACTAAACCTTAACCTTGCTCTCGCAAGATGAAGTCTCGCTGTAGGGCTGTTCGATTTTGCCAGTCAAGAAAATCCCGATTAGTTTCTCTCAACCCGATTTTACGATATCGATTACGATTTCTTTGTAAAACTAGTGGGAATGCTGAAAGCTGATTGGTAAGCTGAATGCTCATAGCTGAATGCTAATGAAGGAAACAATGAAACTGTGAAAATTACAAAGTAATTACCTATTAATTATTAGTAATAATAGTAGTAGTAGTAGTAGTAGTAGTAGTCGTAGAAACAGTAGTAGTATTACTAGTAATTAAGTAGTAACTTGTAGTTAAATGATTGTGACATTTTATGTAATTGTGAACAACAACAAATATAAAACAAACAAAAGAATCGATCCGGAATCGATACTGTCGATGTATCAATAATATCGATGACCTAACTTGTCGGGCTAAAAGTCATGGCTTATGGTGTAGTCATATTTAAAAGTGACATCTGATGCTGAACACTGAATGGACACTGGCAAAAAGAATTGTCTGCAACATGGCCTTGGCTGATTGCTAATACTCTGCTGCCACCTGCTGGCCGATTTTGAAACATGGAACCTAATAAATACCATTGTTTGAAGCCACCACTTTCTGTCAAGCTGCTTGTCAAAGCTTTCTCTCTACTCTTATGTAAAAAAAAAAAAAAAAAAAAAAAAAAAAAAAGAGCATGTACACGTGTTTGGGAGTGAAATGCAAAGTATTCAATGTTTTTGGGTTTGAATGTGAATTGCTCATTTAAAACTTTAAAAACTCATAAATGGTCAAACAAAAAATCTATTGTGAAGATATTTTGTGTCAAATTATTACAAAGAACAACTATAAAGAATTTTACAATGACTACTACACTTACCATTGCAAACAATATTTGGCATTTAAAAAAAAAAAACCAACAGCACTTTTGTTGGAAAAGAGCGATGTGGTGTATTATTACAATGTGACCGCTAGGCGGCACTGTCGTATGTTGTTGTCTAGGGATGAATGAACAAAAGAGTTGAGTTAAGAGATTGCCGATGCCAATCTGCGGTCTCAGCGTCTTAATATAACAGCACTAAAAGGAAGAGCTGTTAGCCCACGCTGTAGTTAACACAACACAACTTAGAGAAACACAACAATGCTTTAGTTGAAACAGAAGCAACGGATTTCCACATTATAAGTACGTGGACGAACGGCGCTCGGCAGAACAGCATTTTGGGATCAAAATATGCATTATCAAGCGTATCGGAACACTGACAGCCTGTGACAGTACGTTCTTTGCATGGTGAGAAGTGCCTGAGCTCCGTCCCGGTGCGTTCGCCCACTTAAAGCGCTGCAAAATAATACAAAAAGAAAATACCCACGAACTCTGGCCAGCAGATGGCAGCATTGTATCTTTTCAATGGGATCCCGTGGATGCTTCCCTTCCCCGACCACGTGTTTTTCCACTGAATGAAGCGCGACACTTTTTGTCGCGAGCGCTCGACACTTGCGCGAGCGTCAGCTTCGAGCGTAACATCACAAGCATTACCAGGCCACGTTTTACAATTTTTGACAAAAGAAAATGGCTTTTTTCATGGGATTTCAGTTTTAACTTAAAAATAATAATAATAAAAAATAAAGGGACCAGACTGGTATCGTACCAGCGAACTCATGGATCGGTATCAGTGTTGTACCCACTGAACCACGGAGGAGGTATATGAGCAACTGCTCCAATGTTATCTAACAACTATGGCCTCTAGGCCCACTCCACCCTCTAACTTTTTTTTTTAAGTTTGCTTCTTCTAAAGCAAATTCTCTGCAGCCGCATAAATATTCCACTGCCCAGACAGGATCTAAACTTGGTTAGCTCTGCAGGTGGTCACCCAACCACCAACAAAACTCTTTTGAAGCCGCTGACCAGGTGACAAAGGAATTTATGCGTCTGCCGAAGGAGTGTATTCAAGCCCGTCTTCTTGGAGCCCGAACAAATGGCTCCAATGATTTGGAATACACAAATGACCGATCAAAGGAATGTTCATGACTTCTTATCAATCACAAAGGGTATTCTGGCGCCTCGCCCTTCCTGGAACATCTAGATGGAGCAACAGCACCGTCAAGTGGTGAAACTTGGAACTATCCTTAGTGACAATTCACATAAGTAACCGCATTTTACACATTTATACCATGATAATTCTTGACAGACAACTGAACTACGAATGATTCATGTTATATCTTTGTGTGTATGAACATCCTATTTCATTTGTACTCCATAAAGAATGAAAGATAATCAATATCTCTCAGTTCAGTCAGATTAGTCAAGTAGAAGTTACCTCACAAGTTAGTTTATGATGCATTAATTACGATGTGTGTTAAACGGGTTGTGTGGGAAAACTGATTTGCCAGACTGACCAAATTTAATGCCAAATTATTAATCTCTTTAATAATTTTTTTCTTAAAGTCTGCCCGAGCGAGCAGAAGGGTGTGCTACCACCCACTGAAGCCCTGCCCAAAGACTCTCTTGCTCTTCCTGCTCTTCCGCCTCTTGTCTCTGGCTTCCAAGCCTCTTCCAAAACTCTCTTGCACGACCTGCAAGTGCCCCAGCCTGCTCGAACTCTTTGTTCCAAGAAACTTGCCAACCACATGGCCCTTTTCTTTTCTGGCAGCAACCGTTGCCGAGAGCGGACCCTCGCTCCACGCCACGCCAAAGCAGGTGCAAACTGCAACGCTGACCCCAAAGACTGTTTTACTCCTTTTTTCTTTTTTTTCTCTTCACCATCAGTGGAGTGCCCGCCAGAGGCGGACTCCGCGGCCCCGGCGTACACTTGCAACGTATCGCCGGACTCAAGGTTGTGCAACTAAGCCGCGCACCTCACCTGCTATTCGGTGGCGCTCCGCCGCAGTGCCAACGCACCTCCAACGGCTGGCCTTCCCCGTACGCAGGCGCGTACGGACCGAGCTGCAACACCTGAACTCGGACAGCTGCCGGAGAATCAACCTCGCCGAGTCGCCGACCAATCAAGGGACGATTGGCGCAACTACGTCAGGCCCCTGAGTGGCTTCCCTTGCTCACCTGTGGAATAAACCCCCTTTTTTTTTTTTTTTCTTGCCTTTTTGGAACGAACATTGACTATTTTTCCCCCTTTTTTCAAGACCTTTCTGCTCATTCGACGCAAACGATTCTCGTAAGTGTGCGTTTGATTTCTAGCTCGGCGTATCCACTGTCTGATCTTGCTTACCTGGCCAACTCTCCGTTACAAAGGGTTAAGGCCCCCCTTTTATCTCAAACCGTAGTAACACGGGATTTACAGAGATGACGGGGACGCTTCAAGCTGGCGTCGAAAAGGATTCGTTTAGGTTCTCACCGCCCCAGTTTTAGAGTGTCAGCCCCGGCTTCCATTAGACTACACCCTTAACGAGTAACCTTTGATGATTTAAGGATATAAAATCTAATCACACTCTTTTTACAGCGGCTCCTTTCCTTATGATCGGTTGCACTTAGAATGACCTAAATATGTTTTACTGTCCTTGTTAGAACCGTAAGGGCTTGTTTTATTTGTTTATGTAAGCCGAAATAACCTTTCAGGAATTTTTGGGAACGCAGCCGACATGTAGATGGAACTATTATCTATTCAATAAGGTATCTCTAAGTATGACTCAAATAGTGAGAGAAAAGTGTTAAAGTCGGAAAGTGAAGGTTGGGTTTAAAAAATCAATGATTAATGTGACCATACACATAAAAACTCTAAACTACTTCTTGTCTTTCTTGATTTATTACTTGATCAGTGTTCAAACCAATAGCAAAGCAAAATTTGTGCAATAAGGAATATATGTTGATTAATGACAAGAGGTAATGATTCACACCATAAATTCAAACCAAACAGAATCACATGTACTCACAATTTGTTGCTCCTTACTCCAGATCATCAATTGAAGAAACAAGAAAAAAATAAAAAGAAAAGAAAAATCAAAAACCAAAAAGAAGGGCAAAAGCTTTGAAAAAGAATTATTCCTTTGCTGGGTAGTCACGACAGGTAGCTATTCTGTGATGAACCACCTGGGCCTAATTATCTTTGAGCTAAACTAGTAGCTCAAAGAAAATAATTGAGGAAGTTTACCATTTACTACCCCGGCTGTTTAATTTAATAAAACTGATCAAAACAAGGGGAACTATTATCTTCTAACAGCCAATCAAGACAATGTGTCTACCACAAATTACTCTTATTTTGATTGTTAGAATTACTTCCTCATTTAGCATATAGGGGTAAATGGGGCGCAGAGACGAAAATGCCCTTCTCGACAGAGAGAGAGCCTCGCTCTTTTTTGCACACCCGCCTCGTTTTGTCCCCGCCAATTTATAACCTCGGGATGCTGAACATAGCATGACTAAGCACAGATGAGTGTGTTCCAGTCAGTCCGTACCAAAGTTTGAACTGCTGAGTTCTAAATGTCTGGTGCTTACTTCCTCTTCTCAGTTCCTCTTAAAAATGCGACCTTAACAGCTTTGCAAAACACATTTGTTGACAAGGTCTGATTTTCTATGCTGACAAAACATTCATGACTTTAAAATAAACTGTACTTCCCATTTGTGAATAAAATCCCTTCAAAGCTTTTTACTCATAATGCCCCACACCAATACTGATTAACATAAAAATTCAAACCAAACTCCAAACAAAATACATGGTATGTTAAAACCACGTCTCTTGCAATCTCATG
Source organism: Festucalex cinctus (assembly GCF_051991245.1). Lineage (NCBI taxonomy): Eukaryota > Metazoa > Chordata > Actinopteri > Syngnathiformes > Syngnathidae > Festucalex > Festucalex cinctus. The sequence continues at coordinate 19,802,475 of NC_135431.1, forward strand.
GTGGCATGTCAAAACCACATTTCTTGCCACCTCATAGTGACAGGCCAAAATCTTTACTCCCGTACTCCATATAAGTATGTGTGCTATGGCAGATGAGTGTGTTGTGTGTATGCAACTGTGTTACCGTAAATGGATGTATGTGTATGTGTTGTGTTTTATGCTGGCTGCTGGTTCACAAGTATATTTACCAATTATGGGGCATGTTTAAACGCTAATGAAGTTGACACTTACACCAAAGACATTTCAGACTAGTGTTGTGTGACATACCAGTTTTGTGTGACATAGCGATTATCTCAAACAATCATTGCATCGTTGCATTCATTTGTTAATACATGGCACAGGTTCACATTATTCATGTTAGTGACATCATCCATATTTCAACTTTTGGTGACATCTGCTCAGCCCTCAGCCCGTGTTATCCGTCACCACTGTGTGCCACTTACGTTTGAAACATATCACAAATCTGGCAGGTCAAATTTCTCTTTTCCCTGTTTCTTTATTCATTCGCATTCCTTCCTTATTTTCATTTGCTTTATTTTATTCCTTTTCTTCTGACGGTAGAATAGTTAGATAGGCAGTGTTTTGATTCTGTAGTGTAGCAATCGTGAATAAATGCATGTTTTATGAACTCTATTCCGCCTAAGTCATCTGTGTTTCCGAGTGGATTATTATTCTTTTGTTAGTACAACGAACCACTGAATATCGAGTGTGGCGACTTTAGATTATAAATGACTGATGAAAGAAGGATTTTGGTCGTTGTTTGCTCCTGCTAACCCAAAGCAAAACCAACGTGGTGCCCCAGAGGTTATCGAGGTAAATATAATTTACCTCTGTAACGTCCAGATTATTAATTAGTCCAAAAGACGACCCAATTATCGCTACAGTTATAATAATGAGGTGATTCACGGAGGGCTTGATTTCTAACCATGTTTTATATTTTTATTTACAGAATTGATGGATGTACTTACTATTAGTATATTAAATTTTTATGGAAAACAATTGAACAATATCCATGTCTTAAATGAAAGTTGGGGGTGAAAGAAAAAAAATAAATAAATAAATAAAAACATTTCCCCACCGAGCTTCGAACCGAGACTTGTTTCTTAAAATGTAACCGCAGTCAAGTTACTTACCAGGTGAGCTAATGGGGCTTGGTGCAAACCAGAGTAAATTGACGTATTTGTCGTTCAAAGTGTCATCTCATGCTGAAAGGGATAAACGCTAATTGGGGACATGTGTTTAATAATTTCACTAGAACGTATTTCCTGATATGATAGTCAGTTGGTATACTTAATATCGTTTTCATAATTGTCACGGACACATGTGCAGTGTACAGTCGGCGGTGGCTTTGAACCTGCGACCTCTTGCTTACTGTACATGCACTCTCCCAACTGCGCCACTGAGCAGTATCAGAAAGCTGGTCATAATGGTCTGTTGTATGTATGGAAGTGGGCGTGGAAAGTGGGATTCAATGTCAGTCCCATTGAAAATGAAAGGCGTGAATTTCCTCAGAAAGTTGAAATTTGAACGGTGTAAATCGGAATTATGTGGGAGTAGTTTGCCGGCAAAAAAGTGAGGAGAATAAAATGCTATAATAAGATAAGATGAAAGAATCTCAATAACATGTGGGAATGCTGAAAGACTAAGACAACTAGACTAAGTGCAATTTCTGAAGAAATTGTGTGGGATGCTGAAAGCCGAATGCTAATAGCTGAATGCTAAGCTGACTGCTAATAGCAGAATGCTAATGAAGGAAATAAAAAGAAATTCTGTGAAAATTGCATCGTAATTAACTATTAATTACTACTAGTAGTAGTAGTAGTAGTAGATTTACTAGTAACTAGGCTAAGCAATATCTGAAGAAATTGCGTGGGATGCTGAAAGCCGAATGCTAATAGCTGAATGCTACGCTGACTGCTAATAGCAGAATGCTAATGAAGGAAATAAGAAGAAATTCCGTGAAAATTACACCGTAATTAACTATTAATTACTTAAAGTAGTAGTAGTAGTACTAGTAGTAGTAGTAGTAGTAGTAGTAGTAGTAGCAGTAGCAGTAGTAGAAACAGTATTACTAGTAGTAGTATTACTCGTAATTATTTAGTAACTTGTAGTCTACAAGTTACTCAATAATTACTCGTAATTATTGAGTAACTTGTAGACTACATTACATTACATTGGTTGTAAATTACATATGAGAAATTAAGAATGAATTATAAATGAAAAGACAGAAGTTTAAATTCAACCTGTCTGACACTGGTATCGAACCCTCGCCTCCTGTTTACTATTCAATGATCTACTTTTGTCTGTAACATGGCCTTGATTGCTAATACTCTGCTGCCACCTGCTGGCCGATTTTGAAACATGGAACCTAATAACTTCCAATGGTTGAAGCCAGCACTTTCTGTCAAGCTGCTTGTCAAAGCTTTCTCTCTGCTCTTGTGTAACAAAAAACAAACAAACATGTACACGTGTTTGGGAGTGAAATTCAAAGTATTCAACGTTTTTGGGTTTGAATGTGAATTGCTCATTTAAAACTTTAAAAACTCATAAATGGTCAAACAAAAACACTATTGTGAAGATATTTTGTGTCAAATTATTACAAAGCGCAACTATAAAGAATTATACAATGACTACTGTATGAAATCAAAGTGCTAAAACGTTTCTCAACGAGGGATCGAACCATGATCTCCCACGGGACAATCCATTGCTTTAACCATTCAGCTATCATGGACATGTAGATGTAATGTAATTTAGAGTTGTCTTGCTGAACCAGCGAATGTGTCAGGGAAATTATGAATGAATTATAAATGAAAAGACAGAAATTTAAATTCAACCAGTTGCACCATCCGAGGTTTGAACCAAGCGTTTAACCCCGTGAGCTAACCTTACCTGTGAGCAGCAGAGCGAATTGGCGTATTTGTAATTTAAAGTGTCACCTGATGAAAGCCATCAGCGCTAATTTGGGACACATGTGTTTGATCATGCCAGTATAACGCATTTCCTAGTGTGATAGTCAGTTGGTATACTTAATGTCCGTTTACATAATTGTCACGGGACACATGTGCAATGTACAGTCGGCGGTGGGCTTTGAACCTGTGACCTCCTGCTTACTGTACATGCACTCTCCCAACTGCGCCACTGAGCAGTATCAGAAAGCCAGTCAAGATGGTCTGTTGTATGTATGGAAGTGGGCGTGGAAAATGGGACTTAGAAAAAAGTAGATCTTTAACATTAAATTATGCGAGTACTGTAAGTAATATGAAGTCAAACGATAAATACCCCGAAAGGCGTGAATTTTGTCAGCAAGTTGAAATTTGAACGGTGTAAATCGGAAGTATAATGTAGGAGTAGTTTGATTGCAAAAAGTGTTGAGAATAAAATGCTATAATAATAAGTATAACTAGACTAAGCAATTTCTGAAGAAATTGCGTGGGATGCTGAAAGCCGAATGCTAATAGCTGAATGCTAAGCTGACTGCTAATTGCAGAATGCTAATGAAGGAACTTGTTGTATTATGACTAAACTGAGAAAAAGAAAAAAAAAGTTGCTCCATCCAAGGTTTGAACCAGCGAACCATTCGTAGGGCTGTCTTTACTATTCACCTGGCTCCAGCACTTAACTCCGTGAGCCACCGGACCTGTGAGTAACAGAGCGAATTGGCGTATTTGTAATTTAAAGTGTCACCTGATGAAAGCCATCAGCGCTAATTTGGGACACATGTGTTTGATCATGTCAGTATAACGCAATTCCTAGTATGATAGTCAGTTGGTATACTTAATATCCGTTTATGTAATTGCCACGGACATATGTGCAATGTACAGTCGGCGGTGGGCTTTGAACCTGCGACCTCCTGCTTACTGTACATGCACTCTCCCAACTGCGCCACTGAGAAATATCAGAAAGCCAGTCAAGATGGTCTGTTGTATGTATGGAAGTGGGCGTGGAAAATGGGACTTAGAAAAAATTCAGTGTCAGTCCCATTAAAACTGAATGGGGAAAAGTAGATCTTTAACATTAAATTATGCGAGTACTGTAAGTAATATGAAGTCAAATGATAAATACCCCGAAAGGCGTGAATTTTGTCAGCAAGTTGAAATTTGAACGGTGTAAATCGGAAGTATAATGTAGGTGTAGTTTGATTGCAAAAAGTGTTGAGAATAAAATGCTATAATAATAACTAGACTAAGCAATTTCTGAAGAAATTGCGTGGGATGCTGAAAGCCGAATGCTAATAGCTGAATGCTAAGCTGACTGCTAATAGCAGAATGCTAATGAAGGAAATAAGAAGAAATTCCGTGAAAATTACATCGTAATTAACTATTAATTACTAGTAATAGCCGTAGTAGTAGTACTAGTAGTAGTATTAGCAGCAGTAGAAACAGTATTACTAGTAGTAGTATTACTCGGAATTATTTAGTAACTTGTAGACTACATTACATTGCATTGGTTGTAAATTACATATGAGAAATTATGAATGAATAAAAATGAAAAGACAGAACTTTAAAGCCGCAGTGTGTAGCTCACGACCGCCATCTATCGGTCAAACAAGATAATGCAATGATTTTAAGCACACGAACTACGGCGTCCCAGAAAGACCCTACTTCAACAGCCTACCACCAATTTCACCGGAACAGAACGCAAACAACTTCTGGTATTCCCTCGAGTGATGACGTAAGTGAATTGCATTTGTTAGACATACTGTACAGATCCCTAATATTTGTGATTTAGTCATTTAATTTCAGAATTAATATTTTTGTCGGCATTGTTAGGAAATACTGTACGTCAGCTAATGATAATGGCTATCTAGGCCTATGTTCATATTTGTTAATGCAACTAAACCATGCAACAGAGTCACACAGTTATGTTATATGTTTTATAGACATGTGGACCATCTCAAAGAGGGCGAGGAGGGGGCGAGGGAGACGACGAGGAAGAGAACGCGGTGTCTCGTAACGTACAATTATGTCATCATGGAAAAATAATTCCATTCGAGCATGCATGTGAATGGCTCATAACATACCTTTGCTTGGAATATGTGGTATTTAATTACATCGTTTGCTGATATGTTGAGTATATAGTACAAAAATAATGGTGTTAACTGAACTACACATCTGCAACTCACTCGTAATTCCCCCCGTGTCTTGTTGCTACTAACCACTCAGAAAAGTGCTGCTTACAAAAACATTTGAAACCCTTTACTCAGATATCGATTTGTCACCATATTGAACAATTTTACCTAATAAGTATCACTAAGCAACTTAATTAGTTTTGATTGAAGATACAACAGCTTCCTTGTACTTCGATGTGCAGGAATTTACATGGCTTTCACAAATAGTCTTGCTCATGTAATAATGTACTTCATTGGCTCAGTGACTTTCAGTTCATTGTTTGGTACCTCATCTGACATACAATTGTTACCTTCTTGCAGAGACTCGTACAGGAAATGACCATGGAGGAACATGAAGATATCCAAGTCCAGCTGATAGACTGACACCAAGAAATACTTTTTGACACATTGCTGACACATCAGCACCACCATGATTTCCTGTACCTGGATCCCAGACTGCAGCACCTTGGTGACTTGTGGCAAATAAGTGACACTTTCCCAGATCCTCGAGGACAATACAATGGTTTTTTACCTGGCATATAATTAGTCCATGTCTGACACTTGTTGTTGTAGTTTGTATAACTTGTATATTGTTGTTGTGTGTTAATTTGTACATTTTGAATAACTAAAAAATACTATTTCCTTTGGCGTCAACATGCAGTGTTCATTCGACACCTAACCTAACACTATTTTACATGACCAGAAATGTAAAACATCAAAAGCCTGGAGAATTATTATAAATGCTTGCAATGACAAGGCATTCTTCATTGGCCAATGAATGTAAGGTACAGCACATGAAAATGAATAAATAAAATAAAGTAAAATAAAAGTCTACATGAAATCAACATATTAACTAAAAAAAAAAAAAAAAAATGCTGTTAGAATATAATGAGCTACATGAATTGCAGTTGTTCCAGAAATTTACCAATACGCTGTGCATTTCAAAATATGGAAAATAGACATACAGGTTTGGGCCAAAAGTAGTGTTACAGAGCAGGTATGTGTTGTACACAGCTAAAATATCTGATTAACTCAATACCATGATGTTTTTTTGTGTGTGTGTGGGGGTGTGTGTGTGTGTGTGTGTGTGTGTGTGTGTGTGGGTGTGTGCTGACATTGTCCCCCATTAACATTGCAACATTCCTCAAACTCTCCCGAACACATAGTATGATCTGTAACACTACTTTTCGCCTACTCTATGATGTTATTGGGGCAAAATTAAGGAAGGCTTGTCCATTGATTGTGTGAACAGACTGCAGTAAAAATGAAGTCACTTCAATGTTTGCTGGTTTTATTAAGTTTTACATGCTCCTTGACTGCACAAGTACATGTTATGGAGTGAGGGGATGTTCCCACCAACGATGATATCATATTCTTCAAAGCCTTGCTGAGGAAAGTGAGAGAGGAGTCACTCCATGGCTTCAGACACCTGGTCAGCAGGTCCTCTGTAAAACAAGTGGTGCTTGTACATGTGACAATTCCGTATTGCTTCACAAAAAAAGTTAATGTAGTGTGTAATACCGTCCATATGTAAATGACATACCAAGACGTCGGCTGACTTCAGTTTGTTGCAGCTCAGATATGGTAGGTGGAGATACTGGTGGTACAACACCGAAGCCTTCTGGGGTCCTCCATTCAAGTGTCCTCATTCGGGGCTTTCCAATTTGGCTGCTGACTCTCCCCTTGATAATTTTTTTTCTTGCAGGTCGGTGATGTATTTAAACGGTGCATGAATGCTTGTACACATCAGAATATGGTTCTGGAACCCCTCAAGTTTGGCTGTTGATCTAGTGTGACACAAACAAAAACAAAATTATAAAATAAAATAATTGATGATACTACTATATGTCACCAACTTTCCAACAAAGCCCCCAAAATAGAGGTAAGATCTTTAGTTTTTGGGCCCAAAACATTGTATTAGCTAGATAAAAGTAACTTGACTTCATAGAATATGCAATGGCTGCTTGCTTGTCGAGTTTCCGTGGAAAACGTAGCAGCGTGTAAATTCTTGTGCACCCAATTACACAATGGACCAGTACACACTTGAGTGAGAGAGTTCAGACTCGAGCAGTGCTTACGGTACAGCCAGCATTTAAGTCCAGAAAGTTATTCCCTGCCGAAAATTAATTTCGAGAACACTATTTTCACCAACCACAACGAAAATAATAATTTTCAACTCCTCCACTAATACAGTATGCTTTAGATTCTCCATTGAAGTTATGGGCAAATATACCTCCGAAATCACAGTTACATTACATTACACAATAACTTGCGCATTTACTCTAAATATAACGTGCCAGCGGGAATCTTTTTTTTTTTTTTCAAAGCAAGTAGCTACATAACGAAATCGTTCAAGTGGTGCGGAGTTGCTAATCAACAGCTACAGTGATCGTAAAACAAAGGTACGAACATCGTATTAAAACTCATTCACTGCCAGTCATTATAGAAAATTTTTACATTTCCAATACTCACGTGATATTACATTCAATAATTATATATAAACCAAATCTACCAAATAACAGAATAGACTCCCTACTTTTTGTCCCGTCCCGTTCTTTTATAATTGACAGCAGAAAAATGTAGGTTTGCCAAAATACAGCCATTTCTCCCATGGACTCTGAAACTGTGTTTATTTCCTATAAAATGGGGCAATGATGTCATCTACCGGTGGTTGGGCATCAGTAAAGTTGTTTCCAAGTTTGATATTTACAGTGGAGCATGCTCAGATTCGCCCCCATTTAGCACCGCTCTAAAAAATACAATTGACAAGTATACTTGTCAAAGGCAGTGAATGAGTTAATTAGTACGGTGTATACTTTTTCTCTCGCTCTCAAAACGTAAACACAAATGTACTCTTACTTACCGGTCAAGTAGAAAGCAGTCGAAGGCACCGGCACGTCCCAAACCTAGTCTGTTCCTCATTTCTCTCCATCTGGCAAATGCGGCTACAATATAAACTCTTGTTTTGTCGCGCTGAAATAAAATAAATTTCCAAAGCAATTGTGATGCTTGATAATGCTCTCTTCGGGGACCGGAAACTCTTCTTCTTCGTGTACATGCGGTCGCCATACAAACCGGAAGTGCGTCTGCAAAGGCGTTCCAAAAACGCGTTAAGAAATGGAGCGCTGAAATTTGTCGTTGACGGCACCCGTAGCAGAAAGATGGCGCCAAAACATGGCGGACACGAGCAGGTGAGGCGCGGTCATGTAAAATAATTAGTGATTTATATACTTACCGTTATATTTAAAAAAAGTATGTTTATGCGATATAACATATCTTTTTACTTACTACTAACACAAACATTAGTTTTTTTTTAAATGAATGACTTTTTATTTCAACACTAGATGCCACTGTATAATACTGAGTGTACCTTTAAATTCAACCAGTCTGACACTGGTATCGAACCCTCGCCTCCTGTTTACTATTCAATGATCTACTTTTGAGAAAAAAAAAGAAAAAAAAGTTGCTCCATCCGAGGTTTGCACCAGCGAACCATTCATCGGGCTGTCTTTGCTATTCACCTGGCGCAAGCGCTTAAGCCAGTGAGCAGCAGAGCGAATTGGCGTATTTGTAATTTAAAGTGTCACCTGACGCTGAAAGTCAGCGCTGATTTGGGACACGTGTTTGATCATGCCAGTATAACGCATTTCCTAATGTAATAGTCAGTTGGTATACTTAATGTCCGTTTACATAATTGTCACGGGACACGTGCAATGTACAGTCGGCGGTGGGCTTTGAACCTGTGACCTCCTGCTTACTGTACATGCACTCTCCCAACTGCGCCACTGAGCAGTATCAGAAAGCAAGTCAATATGGTCTGTTGTATGTATGGAAGTGGGCGTGGAAAATGGGACTTATAAAAAATTCAGTGTCAGTTCCATTAAAACTGAATGGGGAAAAGTAGATCTTTAACATTAAATTATGCGAGTACTGTAAGTAATATGGAGTCAAACGATAAATACCCCGAAAGGCGTGAATTTTGTTAGCAAGTTGAAGTTTGAACGGTGTAAATCGGAAGTATAATGTAGGAGTAGTTTGATTGCAAAAAGTGTTGAGAATAAAATGCTATAATAACTAGACTAAGCAATTTCTGAAGAAATTGCGTGGGATGCTGAAAGCCGAATGCTAATAGCTGAATGCTAAGCTGACTGCTAATAGCAGAATGCTATTGTTATCATTGAAGTGTGAAATGTAATTGAGAGATGTCTTGCTGAACCAGAATGCATTAAATAAAACGTATGTTAAATTAATAAAGAAAGATACATTGGCTGTAAATTACATATGAGAAATTATGAATGAATTATAAATGAAAAGACTGAAGTTTAAATTCAACCAGTCTGAGATTGAATTTGAACCCTCACCTCCTGTTTACTGTTCAATGAGCTACTGCACTGCCAATATATCCACTGACCCACAGAAGACTTGGTGGCATAACTGAAGTGTTGTGAAATGGAAGCAGCGAATGTGTCTGAACATGCAATAAAATGTATGTTAAATAAAGAAAGATAAATTGGTTGTAAATTACAAATGAGAAATTATGGTTGAATTATAAATGAAAAGAAGAAAGTTTTAGTTTTAACTAAAAAAAAAAAAAGAAGCATGTCCATGTCCAAAAGTTGCTCCATCCGAGGTTTGAACCAGCGAACCATTCGTAGGGCTGTCTTTGCTATGCAAGCGCTTAAGCCAGTGAGCCACCCGACCTGTGAGCAGCAGAGCGAATTGGCGTATTTGTAGTTCAAAGTGTCACCTGACGCTGAAAGTCATCAGCGCTGATTTGGGACACATGTGTTTGATCATGTCAGTATAACGCATTTCCTGGTGTGATAGTCAGTTGGTATACTTAATATCTGTTTATGTAATTGCCACAGACATATGTGCAATGTACAGTCGGCGGTGGGCTTTGAACCTGCGACCTCCTGCTTACTGTACATGCACTCTCCCAACTGCGCCACGAAGCAATATCTGAAAGCAAGTCAAGATGGTCTGTTGTATGTATGGAAGTGGGCGTGGAAAATGGGACTTAGAAAAAATTCAGTGTCAGTCCCATTAAAACTGAATGGGGAAAAGTAGATTTTTAACATTAAATTATGCGAGTACTGTAAGTAATATGAAGTCAAAAGATAAATAGCCCGAAAGGCGTGAATTTTGTCAGCAAGTTGAAATTTGAACGGTGTAAATCGGAAGTATAATGTAGGAGTAGTTTGATTGCAAAAAGTGTTGAGAATAAAATGCTATAATAATAAGTTTAAGTATAATAATAATAATAAAGGTTAGAAACAACATATGTGGGATGCTTTCAGCATCCCACAATAAGTATAACTAGACTAAGCAATTTCTGAAGAAATTGCGTGGGATGCTGAAAGCCGAATGCTAATAGCTGAATGCTAAGCTGACTGCTAATAGCAGAATGCTAATGAAGGAACTTGTTGTATTATGACTAAACTGAGAAAAAAAAAAAAAAAGTTGCTCCATCCGAGGTTTGAACCAGCGAACCATTCGTAGGGCTGTCTTTGCTATTCACCTGGCTCCAGCACTTAACTCCGTGAGCCACCGGACCTGTGAGTAACAGAGCGAATTGACGTATTTGTAATTTAAAGTGTCACCTGACGCTGAAAGCCATCAGCGTTAATTTGGGACACGTGTTTGATCATGTCAGTATAACGCAATTCCTGGTATGATAGTCAGTTGGTATACTTAATATCCGTTTATGTAATTGCCACGGACATATGTGCAATGTACAGTCGGCGGTGGGCTTTGAACCTGCGACCTACTGCTTACTGTACATGCACTCTCCCAACTGCGCCACTGAGAAATATCAGAAAGCCAGTCAAGATGGTATGTTGTATGTATGGAAGTAGGCGTGGAAAATGGGACTTAGAAAAAATTCAGTGTCAGTCCCATTAAAACTGAATGGGGAAAAGTTGATCTTTAACATTAAATTATGCGAGTATTGTAAGTAATATGAAGTCAAACGATAAATACCCCGAAAGGCGTGAATTTTGTCAGCAAGTTGAAATTTGAACGGTGTAAATCGGAAGTATTATTTAGGAGTAGTTTGATTGCAAAAAGTGTTGAGAATAAAATGCTATAATAAGTATAATAATAAAGGTTAGAAACAACATATGTGGGATGCTTTCAGCATCCCACAATTATTTAGTAACTTGTAGTTAAATAACAAACGCAAACCCATTTCACTTAATTAGCTCACTTTAGTATCGGCAACTTGCGTGAAGTCGAGCTGCATCAGGCTACTGCTTTGCTATGCTAGCAGGAAACAGGAAGTGACCTAATCGAGCTAATTGAGCTCTCGAAGCATGTCAATTTTACCCTTTTTATTTTACCTGCAACTAATTATTATAAACAATATAGTCCGACAAATTAAATCATTATTCACATTCTTGGTTGAATCTGGCAAAAGGAGCTTGTTTTGTAAAATGGCCTTGGCTGATTGCTCATACTCTGCTGCCACCTGCTGGCCGTTTTCAAAACATGAAACCTAATACTGTAACTACTATTGTTTGAAGCCACCACTTTCTGTCAAGCTGCATGTCAAAGCTTTCTCTATGCTCTTGTGTAAAAAACAGAAAAAATAAATAAGTTAAATATTAGAATGTATTAGTTAATGGAAACACTTTTTTTTTTTTTTTTCATCATCTTCCTAGGTGCAGCACTTCTGCCAGATGTATCAGCCTGCCATCTCATTGACTGATGATGAGGCCTTGGTGGGTAGAGTGACTCTAGGTCGAAAGCAGACTGAAACAGTGCAGCTGAGTATGTAAGTGGGACAATTAACTCACCAACCCCTTTGACCACCTCTGTCCATGCATATGCTATAAGGAATCAATATACAATTCACGACTCATCTCAGATGCTAATTACTGCAACCAGTTCAGGGTGTACCACGCCTACTGTCCGAAGCCGGCTGGGATAACCTCCAGCAACCCTTGTGAGGAGTAAGCGGTACAGAAAACGGATGGATAGTTTTGTACTGATTTTATTACTGTAATGATTTTATGTTTTGGACTTTTTAAAAAAAAAAATTTTTTTAATTTATTTTTATTTTTTTTAAAGCTTTTTGTACTGATTTTATTATTGTCTTCAATATTTCTTTGTTGGACTTTCTCTGACGCGTCTTTGAGTACCTTGAAAAGCGCTATACAAAATAAATGTATTATTATTTGTAGTAGTAGTATTATTAGTACTAGACTAAGCAATTTCTGAAGAAATTGCGTGGGATGCTGAAAGCCGAATGCTAATAGCTGAATGCTAAGCTGACTGCTAATAGCAGAATGCTATTGTTATCATTGAAGTGTGAAATGTAATTGAGAGATGTCTTGCTGAACCAGAATGCATTAAATAAAACGTATGTTAAATGAATAAAGAAAGATACATTGGCTGTAAATTACATTTGAGAAATTCTGAATGAATTATAAATGAAAAGACAGAAGTTTGAATTCAACCAGTCTGAGACTGGTATCGAACCCTCACCTCCTGTTTACTGTTCAATGAGCTACTGCACTGCCAATCTATCCATTGACCCACAGAAGACTTGGTGGCATCATTGAAGTGTTGTGAAATGGAAGCAGCGAATGTGTCATTGAACGAATGCATTCAAAAAAATGTATGTTAAATGAATAAAGAAAGATAAATTGGTTGTAAATTACAAATGAGAAGTTATGGATGAATTATAAATGAAAAGACGAAAGTTTTAGCTTTAACTAAAAAAAAAAAAGATGTATGTCTTACAGTGTATCTATATTGAAAAGTGACATATAATGCTGAATAATGGGGGCCACGTGTTCAATCACTTCAATGAAATTATAGAATGCATTATGCAATATGGATTAATTTTGAAGAAATAGTTTGTCAAATTTGAACGGTGTAAATCGGAAGTATAATGTAGGAGTTGTTTGCAAAAAGTGTTGAGAATAAAATGCTATAATAATAATAATAATCATAAAGGTTAGAAACAACTTTCAGCATCCCACAATTATTATAAAATTCATTGCAAAAAGCCTCACATGAACACAAATTTGAAATGAAGGATCTTTTCTTTTTGGAAAAAAAAGTTTCATTTAGTTTTAGCACAAAACCGTCAATGTTCTGCTGGAAAACAAAACAAAAAATGGAAAAGCCTGTAAAAGCGGAACTGTAGTAGACTAAGCTTTTAAAACGTTGAGGGAATTATAGACAGGTTGTAACACATTCAACAATGTATTTTGAGCCCAATCATTTGTTGAAATCGCCTACTTAAAAGTACATTGTTATATTTCTTTTAATGTGAATAATTGTAATCTTTTTTTTTTATTTTTTTTTTTTTTTATTATAAATTGTTTTTTATCAGCAGTGATCACCAGTCTTTTGCTGCCACTCGGCCAGCTGCTGTTCTACTGGAGCGACTGGCCATTTGTATTGCTAAACAGGAGCCTGTTCTGTTAGTGGGAGAAACTGGGACTGGAAAAACAACCACTGTACAACATCTGGCCAGAATTACAGGTAATGAACTGGATTCACAAATAGGCACAAGACCAGTGGAATATCCTGACTTCTATAACATACAGTATTTTTAACCCATATATCTAGGGATGTAACGATAAGGGCTATATCGTGATATTGTGATATTAAAACTTACACAATATCGTCGTCGTCATGTTCACAATATTTAAAAGGAACACGTGTTTAAAAAAAAAAGTCAGGTTGATTTCCATTTTTGCAGTTCTAGCACCCTCTAGTGACTAGTTTATTAGTGCAATTTAATTTTCGTTAGGGATGTTTGGGCCTTCTATGTTTAAAATCTATGCTAATTGTTAGATGAAGGGCAACCTAATTTGCTAGTGAAGCGATCAATGTGTGCTTGCATTAGCAAGTAAGTGCCTCAATATTCTTATTAGAGATTGTAGGTGGTTTATATGCATTGCTGTTATGTACAAAAGCAATATTCTGATCTTATTTAAATATCAATATAATATATACTTATATCATACATTAAACAATTTCATTATGAGAGCTTCTTTGATTAAAAAAATAAACCCATGCAAGAGTTGCGTGTTTATTTTATATTATCGTATAATTGTATTTAAAAAACAAAAAACAATATTATCTGTGGGCAAAGATGTCATTTAGAGCTCAAGTTTCCCCAAATTCAAGAACAAAATCCAGTCCATGCTTTTGAAGTTGCTCACTTGTGCACCTTCATATAGGGGGCTTGTTCATGGCTTCTTGACCTTTATTTGGAGAAGTGCTGAAACCTTTTCTGTTCTCTATACGTAAAGTGACAGTTCGGCTGTGAATGTCATTTTTTGTTTTGTTTTGAAACTAATGTAATCAAACATCTAACTTCACTGAATGCTAATCCAGTCATTGTGTGCCATAAGTCGATCTTGAGAGCGAATTGATTTGAGTATGAAAACACCAAAATACTTTGCAGTTTGCACCCATTCGTTGAACCTTTGAGATTGGTGGAGAGCTCATGTTCTACCTTGCTGGTTACCTGGAGAACCTGGCACTTGCCATCGCTCACCACCATTTTTATACCGGGATTGTATTTGTAATTTATGTTTCTTCCAGGGCACAAGTTGATGGTTGTAAACATGAACCAACAGAGTGATACTGCTGACCTACTTGGCGGGTAAGTTACACTAATTAGCATAGAAGTTGCTATTTTCCACCAAAAGTATGGTACCAAACCTAATTTAACTAATCATTGTCCTACTACTTTTTGTCATTCGTGCCTGTTGGGTTCCAAAACAAAACTTAAAGGGATAATCTCTATTTCATCCTCACCTCCAGTGTGTGCAATCAGCACTGACTTACCCTTGACAGTGTCCTGTGGGATGAGTTCTGGTCCGTTGTTGGATGAGAAGAAAATAGCCAGCCAACTCGCTGGATGATTTTCTTCTCGTCCAACACCGGACCAGAACTCGTCTCACAGAACACTGCCAAGGGTAAGTCAGCCGCCCTGGGGCCAGAGGGAGCCGCCCTTCCCGCCCCACATGCAGAGACCGCCCCACTTCAGAAAAAAACGCGTGCAGCCAAACGGGAGTGCCGCAAAGCTGAATGAAGGTGGAAAAAGGACAGATTGCAGGTCTCCTATCAGATCCTGAAAGATAATTGGCGCTGTTACCAGAATAAAGTGAAAGAGGCAAAGAAATAATACCTCGCGAATATCATTCAGGCAAACCATCAGAATCCACATGTACTATTTAAAACTATTGATTTAGTACTTAAACCTCCTCATCCTACATGCACTAACTCTTCCCCTGAAATGTGCAATAACTTTCTTCAATTCTTTATTGATAAGATTGATAAAGCGAGAGCACTCACCACCACCAACATCACTTCTGACCCTTCCATTCAAGTCCATGGCTCGGTGGTGCTAAACTCATTTGAAGTCATTTCTCTGAGATCTCTAGAAGATGTTGTCCACCAGATTAAGCTATCTGGCTCCCCATGTGATTCTGTTCCCCCTCATTTCTTTAAAGAGGTTCTTCCGACTATCGGCAATTCAGTTCTGGCTATCATCAACAGTAGCTTGTCTTCTGGCGTAGTCCCCAAACAATTTAAACATGCTGTGGTGCAACCTCTCCTGAAGAAACCTGGTCTAGACCAATGTGTGCTGTCAAATTTTAGGCCCATTTCCAAACTGCCTTTTAGCTCTAAAATTCTGGAGAAAGTGGTACACGTGCAACTAAGCACCTTCTTGGAGGAAAATAACATCTTCGAGGTTTTCCAGTCAGGCTTTAAGAGGATGCATAGCACAGAGTCAGCCCTGTTACGAGTTTTTAATGACATCCTCCTGGCAAATGACACTGGAGACTATGTATGTCTCATACTGTTAGACCTGACTGCAGCGTTTGATACCGTGGACCACAGTATTCTGTTGGCTCGTTTACAGCACCTGGTGGGCATTGGCGGCAGTGCTCTTGGGTGGTTTCGATCCTACTTGGCCGACAGAACATTCTGTGTTCGCCTTGGGTGCTCCGAGTCCCGCACCGCCCCACTGTCATATGGTGTTCCGCAAGGATCTGTATTAGGCCCCATTCTATTCTCGTATCTACTGCCCTTGGGCTCCATCCTTAGAAAACATGGAATTTCTTTTCATTGCTATGCAGATGACAGTCAGATCTATGTCCCGCTTAGTAAAAAGGACGCTTTCTCATTGAGGCCTCTTTTGTCCTGTCTGGAAGAAATCAAAGCCTGGATGGCTTTAAATCTCTTGAACTTCAATGAGAATAAAACAGAAGTTATGGTCTTTGGTCCCAGCGGCTCTTCTCATCCTGCCGACTTGGGTCCTCTTGCACAGTATTTGAAGCCAACAGCCTCAAACCTGGGTGTCAAGATGGACAGTGACTTTAAACTGGACCAGCAAATTGCTGCTGTTGTCAAATCCAGCTTTTTTCATCTTAGACAGCTGGCTGATAAAAAATCTATCTCAGCAGCACTTAGAAATGGTAATCCATGCTTTTGTTACATATCGGCTGGATTATTGTAATGCACTTTATTTTGGGATCAGCCAGTCCTCCCTGCAGTGTCTCCAGCTTGTCCAAAATGCTGCTGCTCGTCTCCTTACTGGTGCCCGGAAGAGGGAACACATAACCCCTATCCTGGCCTCTCTTCACTGGCTGCCCGTGAAATTTAGAATCCATTTTAAGATTCTTCTATTTGTTTTCAAATCTCTCAATGGTCTTGCCCCACCTTATCTCGCTGAGCTCTTGCACCCCTACACACCTGCCCGGTGCCTCAGATCAGCAGACCAGACTCAATTGGAGGTACCGAGGGCTAAGCGGAGGCTTAGAGGAGATCGAGCCTTTGCTGTTGCCGGTCCCTCCCTTTGGAACGACGTACCACTAAATATTAGCCAGTCCCCCTCGTTATCCTCTTTTAAAAGACGTCTTAAAACACCATCTGTATTCTTTGGCTTTTGGCGCAACATGAGACTTGTTCTTGGTGTTTTGTGGTGTGTATGAGTTTGATGTTTAGTCTACTTATTTATGTATTTATTCATCTCTTTATTCACTACTTCTTATTTGTTCACTGATGTATAATGTACTTCTAAAAAACAAAAACAAAAAAAACCCTGTATTCACACTTCAAAATGTTTGCTTTGTTCTTGTTTACTGCAAAACTGATGTTTATGTACATCACTTTGTATACAGCAGCGCCTGTTCTTAAAGCGCTTTATAAATAAAGTTGAGTTGAGTACTGATCGCACACACTGGAGGTGAGGATGAAATAGATTCTTGTCAAAAAATCTAAACTAGCCCTTTCAGAGTTAAACACACAATATTCATCTGAATGATCGTTTTCCAACAAGAATGGAATGGGAAGAACATTCCGTTTTGTTGTTGTTTGTATACCAACCTTCACATGACCTCCTTGAAATTACCATGACCATGTGCCCAGAGCAAAGAATAGAAAGTGCTAGCTTCCCTTTGTCTGTGATGCGTTCATTGCCTTGTCCTGTCACTGCCAGACAATTCTTGTCGCTAGTGTGGTGAGTTGAACTGAACTCTTCTATTTCATTCATCAATTCCAACTTTTTTTTTTATTTTACTTTTTAACCAAAGACATATCAAAGTACGTATAATGAACAACTTGGTTTCATTACAATTGTATGCACGGCCTCAAAGCGGTGGACAACATTTTCTTTACGAACAGTTTTAACATAAATGACACATATTTTTTAAAACTGCTAACTTGCCCTTTTAACTTATGAGTGACAAATGGTCATACAAATGAAGTCTTTGTTGTCTTGTCTAATTTAGGTACAAGCCAGTAGATCACAGGCAGATCTTACTCCCCCTGCGGGAGGCCTTTGAGGACTTATTTTCCCAGACTTACTCCAGGAAACAAAACCTAGCATTTCTCGGCCATGTGCAGAAATGCTTCAGGGAGAAACGTTGGCACGACCTACTCAAACTCATGGGCCATGTCTGCAAATCTTTCCTCACTAAAGAGTTGAAAGGAAACTCAAATGGTAAAAAGCGGTAGAGTAAACAATTCTAATTATTGTTGTGCCATTTATCTGACTTTTTTTTTCTCCCCCTGCTATGCATGTACAGCTGCCTTACTGCAGGAGAAGTGGGACTTGATGGCAATAAAACTAAGTCAGACTCAGCAGCAGATTCGAGCCTGTGAGACAGCCATGGTCTTTGCTTTTGTGGAGGTAAAGTACTTAAGATCAATCCATCCATTCTCTGTTGCACATATCCTTTTCAGTGTTTCAGGTGGGTGGAGGTAATGGAGCCTAGACAGATTAAACACATAACCAGAACATAGTTGCATAATTTAAGCCACACTTGGAATATATTCTCAATTTAGAGATCCTATTAACCCAACATACAGAGCCCACATAAGTGTAATTGAAACACTCGTACTCTGTAGAGAAAAGCCTTGAAATATAAACCTTTTTTTTTTTTTTTTTTTAATTCATTATTTGTAACTTTTCAGACTTGACAGATGGGTACAATACACTCATGCAAGAATATGCATATCATCATTCATCTCTCTAGAAAAACAAACAAATCCCATCTAAAAATAAAGCAACAACAATTACCCAATAAAAAAAAATAAAAAATAAAAAAATAAAAAATAAAATACTAAACAATATGACCAAAACAGCATCAAGAACATCAGGGAGTGACCATGCATATTTTCCAGATTATCCTAATTTAGAATTAAAGTGGGATTTTTTATTTTAATGTACTGTAACCATTTTTCCCAACATTTCTCAAACCAACCATGGTTCTGATTCACAATTGATGTTAATCTTTCCATTTTGTAAATATTTGTTACTATATCCCACCATGTTGAGATATCAGGAATATCCGGTGATAACCATTTTTTTGTTATAGTTTTTTTGCTTGCAATCAGTAAAGTTCCTAGTAAATATTTATCTTTTCTACTCCAATCCTGAAATAGACATCCAAAATACACAGTCTTCACTTCAAATGGAAAGACACTAACAAAAATGTCTTGTAGTGCATCATGAATATCCTTCCAGTAGAGTCTAATGAGTGGACAGTCCCATAGTATATGAAAATGATTTGCTCGTTGAGCTCCACACCTTCTCCAACACGTAGAAGGGGATCCAGCGTAGTGTGTAGTCTGACATGGTGTGATAAAGTACCTTATTAAAGTTTTCCATCCAAATTCTTTCCATTTGTAGGAGTTGGTTGATTTCCACATAAGCTTCCATGTTGTAGTCCATTCCTCTTCTGATATGCTTATTCCCGCATCCTTCTCCCACTTTGTTCTCACATGTTTAGCTAAATGTGTATTATGACTTGTTAGCCATCTGTACCAGAAGGAAATAAGCTTAGTATTTGTCTTTCCATTGTAAGAGTTTCTAAATAGTTGCAATAAATCCTTGTTCATCTCAGTAATCACAGTGACATTCTTGTCTATATAGTGGCGTAATTGCAAATATCGATAAAAATCCTGCCTTTCCAAAGAATATCTATGTGCAATTGTCTCAAAGCTGACCACTTTCCCATCCTGAATCAATTTACTCAAAGTTGTTATCCCTTTATGAGTCCAGGTTTTGAAACGGGTATCCATTTTGTTTGGTAAAAAATCAGAGTCATAGGCAAACCATTTTAACATTACAATATCTTTTTTCAAATTATACTCCTTAACTATGCCTTTCCAAATGGTAAGAGTGCATTGCACCCATGGATTTTCTACCCTATCAATGTAGTATTGAATGTTTGCATCAGCCAGAGTTGCCTGTATCGGGAGAGGAAGGATTTTCTCTTCAATATTTTTCCACTGTGAATCATAGGATGCATCACACCAGTTCATCAACA
Organism: Festucalex cinctus; assembly: GCF_051991245.1. Classification (NCBI taxonomy): domain Eukaryota; kingdom Metazoa; phylum Chordata; class Actinopteri; order Syngnathiformes; family Syngnathidae; genus Festucalex; species Festucalex cinctus. The sequence goes on from NC_135431.1 coordinate 19,822,389, forward strand.
CCTTCATCTGTGCCGCCCTATAGTAATTCTTCAAAGATGGGAGGCCCCATCCTCCCTTCTCTTTTGCTAATTGCAAAGTCTTAAAAGACACCCTCGATTTTTTCCCCTGCCATACATATCTTGATATCATTTTGTCCCATTCGTTAAATTGGTTTTGATCAATCTGTACTGGCAAAGTCTGAAAAAGATAAAGTAGTCTTGGTAAGACAACCATTTTGATTGATTCAATCCGTGAATATAATGATAAATAGGGAATTAAATTCCACCGTTTCAAATCTTCATTTATCGTTCTACTCAGTGGAATATAATTATATTCATAAAGTTTTTTCTGATCTTTCGGGATTATGATGCCCAAATATTTCAAGGAATCAGCTTGCCACCTTATAGGATATTTAGAAGTTATCTCCACTGGTGGGTTATAATTGTATGAAAGTGTTTGAGTTTTATTTATATTTATCTTATATCCAGATAGCCAGCCATACTGTTCAAATTGCTGCATAACTTTGGGAAGGGAGATAGTAGGCTGTCCCAAATAAATCAAGATGTCATCTGCATAGCAGGCCAACTTGTGTTCCCTGCCACCGACTGTTACACCCTTAATATGCATGTTTTGTCTTATAGATTGGGCTAAAGGTTCTAGATACAATGCAAATAAAAGTGGTGAGCATGGGCAACCCTGCCGTGTGCCTCTTTCCAGCTCAAAACTGTTTGACAAGTAACCATTAATTTTTATTCTTGCAGTTGGGCCAGTGTATAATGCCTCAATAAGTTGAATGATTGAGTCATTAAACCCAAATTTGTACAATGTTATATAAAGAAAGTTCCATCTGACAGAATCAAAAGCTTTTTCAGCGTCAACACTTATAAGTAATGCTTCCATTGAGTTCTTCTGTAAATGATTCGTAACATGAAGAGTTCTGCGTATATTATCGTGTGTCTGCCGGTTTCTTATAAAGCCCGTTTGGTCATTATTTATCAGCTGGGGTAAAAATTCCTCCATCCGCCTAGTTATTATAGTGGTGAATAACCTATAGTCTGTGTTGAGAATTGAAATTGGTCTATATGAGCTGCACTCAATTTTGTCTTTGCCTTCCTTTGGTATTGCTGTAATAATTGCCTCTTTCCAACTTGGTGGTATTCGTGCCTTCTTCATAACCCAGTTAAATGTTGAAAGTAGTATAGGGCATAGCTCTGTTTTCAATTCCTTATACCACTGAGCTGTATAGCCGTCTGAACCTGGTGATGTGTTCGACTTTAACCGACCAATGGCCTTCTCAAGTTCAACTTCTGATATATCTGCTGTCAGTTTTCTATTTTGCTCTTCAGTCAGAGTTGGGAGATTCAGTGAGTGTAGCAATCCATCAATTTCTTTGTCATTACCTCCCTGGACTTTTGAGTACAATGATTTATAAAATGATTCAAACGCTTTATGAATATCTTGTAATTTATTTTTTATATGTTGTGTCCTGGGGTCTTTAATTTTTGTTACTGTATTTTCAGAAATCTTTTTTTTCAATTTCCATGCTAGTATTTTCTGCGATTTAGATCCACTTTCGTAATAGTTTTGTTTAAGGAACATTAATTTTTTCTGTATATTTTGGGTTGTCAAGCTATTTATTTCATTCCTGGTCTGCTTAATTTCTTCAAAAATGCTCGGTGTTAGTGACTGTTTATGTTCCTTTTCCAATTCTTTTAATTTATTCTGTAATTCTTCCAATGTTCTATTTCTTATCTTTTTTTTATATGAAGTTATTGCTATAATTTTACCACGTACTACCGCCTTGAGTGCATCCCAAAGCATCGGAGGTGAGACCTCACCATTGTCGTTAATTTCAAGGAAGTCTTGTATTTCTTTTTTAATTTGTTCCTTGAAAATGGTATCTTTAAGCATACTTGAATCTAGTTTCCATGTAGTCATTTTGGGGCACAAATTAAAATCTACTGTTAAATACAAAGGTGCATGATCGCTAACATCTATTGTACCCATGTCACATGACTGAATTCTGTCCATGTTGTTTGAAAAGGTTATGAAATAATCTATCCTTGTGTAAACAGAATGTGGTATTGAGTAATATGTATAGTCCCTCCTCGATGGGTGACAATCCCTCCATATGTCAACTAAGCCCACTTCTTCGAAAAGTGCACATACTTTTTTGTGTAAACCACTGTTGTCTGGAGCCTTCCCATTAGAACTATCAAGATCTGGTCGCATACGGATGTTCAGGTCTCCACCACATATCAAACAACCATTAGTTTCAGTGACAATAGTGGTTATAATTTTCTGATACAAACTTAAATCGCTACCTGGGGGTACATAAACATTCATAAACGTAACTAAATTGCCATCTATACTGCCTCTAAGTAATATAAATCTTCCCTCTTTGTCTTTCATTTCAAATGTTTTTTCAAAATTTAACTTATTTGAAATGAGAATTGCAACCCCTCGTCTCCGGCCCGACTTGTATGAAGAATAGAACACACTTGTGAATCCCATCCTCTTTAATTTTTCATGCTCACTGTCAGTCAAATGGGTCTCTTGCAAAAACACCACTTGTGCTTGTTCTTTTTTCACCTTGGTTAAGATTCTAAATCTCTTCACCGGATTTGTCAGCCCCTTCACATTGAAAGAAAGAAATTTTACTGAACCATTAACCATAGTTTTTGAGTCAAATAATCAACATGGGTCAATATGCAAACAATTGGTCTACTCCCTGAGATGCAAAAAAAATAAAACAGAATAACAAAAACGCCACAATGTATCAACAAAAAATAGATCAAACAAAAGAAAAAGAACAACAACTGTTGATCCAAGGCAGGGGTCTCTTCTAAATGACCCTGAAGTAAGATAGTGAAAACTGACAATAGGGGAAAGGCCTCTTCTCTCGGGAGAAAAAGGGCCCCCATGAAAGCTCTGTATGTCACAAGACATTTGTCTCTCCAATTTTGATCCTCATTTAGTAGAAAAAGAGATGGAAGGAGTATTTACCCACATCCTAGCTTTGAACTTCCTTGTTTCCTCAATCTTCAACGGTGGGAGATGTCTGCCTCCTGTAGACCTGAAGTTTTTCCCGGATGGCTTTATCACGTTTGTCTCCGGCATCACGTCTCTTTCGCCCTCCTGTTGCCGTCCACGCAGACCGTGCAAGTTGCTCCGTCAGGGTCTCCCTCTTCGTTACCTTGGTAACCTGCAGTCCTCTGGCGATCATGTCAGTGGTTGCCTCCTCCGCCGACTGGTATAGCTTGGTTCCATTTTCATAGAACACCCTGAATTTGTAAGGGTACGGGGTCTGAAATCTGATGTTGTGCCGCTTCAAAACCCCTTTCGCTTCTGCATACTCCTTACGTCTCTGTAGAATGGTCGGAGGATAGTCGTGATCAAAATATAATCTCCTCTCTTCCCAGAGGACTGTTTTTTTAGTCCACGCCTTCCGGAGAACTTCTTCTTTTGTAATGTAGCGCGCAAAAGCTACAATTATAGAGCGCGGCTTTTCCTCTCCTTTCTCCATTGGCCTGGGTCGAGGGCCCAGCGCCCTGTGTGCTCTTTCGATGCCGAGATTCATACTCGGAGAAATGTCCAGGCTGCTCCGAAGTAATTTCTCCACATAATCCACCATCGTTGATCCACTCTCTGCCCCTTCGCGGACATTGTACAGCCTCAAATTCACTCTTCGAGCTCTACTTTCTTGGTCCACTAGTTTATTTTCTTGTGCGGTCATGACTGTTAGCATCTTGGCTAAAACTTGCTCCACATTTTGGACTCGATCTTCCACGTTGTCAATTCGAGTTTCAGCTTCGACAATCCGCTGGTTTACAGCGACCAACTCCGCTTTGAAGTCCTGGAAATCTTTACGGAAATCCCGTAGTTCCTCCAAAACAGTCATAATCGGTGTAGTAGCTGGAAGGGTTGGGGCCTTGTTAGCATTTGCACCGGCGTCGCCGCTAGCATCTGGGGCAGACACGCTTTCTTCGCCCTGCCTTTCTTCATTAACAGGTTTCGAACGTCCATCTCTTTTCCCCATATTCTCCCCGTGTACCTCGCGTTTAGTTTTATAATGTGATTAACAATATACAGCTTTTACGGGTTGATTGAGTTAGATTCACCGGAGAGCTATCTGTCTAAGCGGCCATACCGTTCGATGACGTCACCGGAACCATAAACCTTTTTTTTTTTATTAATTCTCATTACAATCACCATCACAGACACATTCAAACAAATAAGCTTATTCATGGGTGCTTCAGGCGGCACGGTGGTGGATAAATGGTTAGCACGTCCGCCTCCCAGTACTGAGGACGCAAGACCAAGTCCAGGCTTCGGCCTTCCTGGGTGGAGTTTGCATGTTCTCCCCGTCGGGTACTCCAGTCCGTCCGTCCGTCCGTCCGTCCATCCATCCATCCATCCATCCATCCATAGCCACTATAGACAATAAATTGTAATGAAACATAAAATTTTCATCAAAATGTATTTTTGGTTGGAGCAGTTTCAAACTGCTTTTGTTTTATATAGGGAACATTAGCCAAGGCAGTGAAGAAGGGCGACTGGATCTTACTAGATGAGATAAATCTAGCAGCACCAGAGACCCTCGAGTGTTTGAGTGGACTACTGGAGAGCAGTGCTGGATCCCTAGTTCTGATGGATCGTGGAGATTTAGGTAAGTTTGTTTTTTGAAATGATACTTCGCATGGTAATTAGGGATATAACGATAGCCAAACATCACGACACAATATCACGATATGAAGGGCACGAAGCGATAATTATCACGATATTATGGGGGGGTTGGCGATATTTAAAAAAGGTCATATTGTAAAACAAAAAGAGCTCATACTAAAAAAAGCACAATATTGAGTTTGTACATAACAGCAATGCATCTAAACCCCCTACAATCTCTAATAATATTGAGGCACTTAGTTGCTAATGCAAGCACACATCGATCGCTTCACAAGCAAATTCGGTTCCCCTTCATCTGACAATTAGCATAGATTTTAAACATAGAAGGCCAAAACATCCCGAATGAAAATTAAATTGCAATAGATTATCCACTAGAGGGTGCTAGAACTGCACAAATGGAAATCAACCTGACTTTTTTTTTTTTTAACAGATATGTTCCTTTTACATATTTTTTAAATATACGACGACGATATTGTGGCAGTTTTAATATCACGATATCACGATATTGCCGTTATCGTTACATCCCTAATGGTAATTCTGCATGTTGTTCTTGTTGTTCTTCTTCTGCTTATAATTCTCATTCTTAGTCATAATCTTTTTATTTTTATGGTGACTAACACTTATTAAAGTGGACCTAACGTGAGTTTTGCAGCGACAACCATCCACCCTCTGGATGTCCTAATATTTAGGGAAGGGTACCGAAGACGGCACTTTTATTAGTATGGACCGATTTGGGTCGGTACCTCAGAGCACCGATTCACGTAAAATTAAATGGTGCCGTGTTTTGGTTCTGAAGCACGTCTTTCTAAGTTACGACCGTGCAGGAGAAGAACAGTTGACCATTTTCCATTGCACACTTGAATGCAACACTTACGTACACCAGCAAACTGAGGTCACCCACTCGCGCACGATTTTACACGCTAAGAATAAATTTCGGGGTTTCCAAACTAGGTATAGACCGATTATCGGCCAGGCCGATTATCGGTGCCAATATCTGGCATTTTGACAAATATTGGCATCGCCCATTTTTTGAATCTGAAGGCCGATAAAGCTGGTAATCTCACTGAGCAGTGAGTATTTGTGAACATATAGCGACTTGGGGTTTTTCATCAGGAATTGTAATTTGTTGACAGTCAGTTTTGACTTGTTGTAAACACATTTGGAACATCTTCAGATCATTTTTCACTGCGAAGATCTTTTGAAACGTTTTATACACCCTAACAAAAACCCCAAATGAGCTACATTCGCATGCATTTGTCACTCAGTGAGATGAAGGGAACTTTTCATCTATGGTCGGTTTATATTTCCACTTTACAAAAAAATAGGAACTCATCCATCCATCCATCCATCTTCTTCCGCTTATCCGGGGTCGGGTCGCGGGGGCAGCAGCTTCAGGAGGGAAACCCAGACTTCCCTCTCCCCAGCCACTTCAACCAGCTCCTCCGGCGGGATCCCGAGGCGTTCCCAGGCCAGCCGAGAGACATAGTCTCTCCAGCGTGTCCTGGGTCGTCCCCGGGGCCTCCCGCCAGTGGGACATGCCCGGAACACCTCCCCAGGGAGGCGTCCAGGAGGCATCCGAACCAGATGCCCGAGCCACCTCAGCTGGCTCCTCTCAACGCGGAGGAGCAGCGGCTCGACTCTGAGTCCCTCCCGGATGACCGAGCTTCTCACCCTATCTCTAAGGGAGAGCCCGGACACCCTGCGGAGGAAGCTCATTTCGGCCGCTTGTATCCGGGATCTCGTTCTTTCGGTCACGACCCACAGCTCGTGACCATAGGTGAGGGTTGGAACGTAGATCGACCGGTAAATCGAGAGCTTTGCCTTTTGGCTCAGCTCTTTCTTCACCACGACGGACCGATACAGAGTCCGCATCACTGCAAACGCTGCACCGATCCGCCTGTCGATCTCCCGCTCCATCCCACCCTCACTCGTGAACAAGACCCCAAGATACTTGAACTCCTCCACTTGGGGCAGGATCTCATCCCCGACCTGAAGACGACACTCCACCCTTTTCCGACTGAGGACCATGGTCTCGGATTTGGAGGTGCTGATCCTCATCCCAGCCGCTTCACACTCGGCTGCGAACCGCTCCAGTGAGAGCTGAAGGCCCCGGCCTGATGAAGCCAACAGCACCACATCATCTGCAAAGAGCAGAGATGCAATGTTGAGGCCACCAAACCGGAACCCCTCCACGCCTCGGCTGCGCCTAGAAATTCTGTCCATAAAAGTTATGAACAGAATCGGTGACAAAGGGCAACCTTGGCGGAGTCCAACCCTCACCGGAAACGAATCCGACTTACTGCCGGCAATGCGGACCAAACTCTGGCAACGGTCGTACAGGGACCGAACAGCCCGTATCAAGGGGCCCGGCACCCCGTACTCCCGAAGCACCCCCCACAGAACTCCCCGAGGGACACGGTCGAACGCCTTCTCCAAATCCACAAAACACATGTGGACTGGTTGAGCGCACTCCCACGCACCCTCGAGGATCCTGCGGAGGGTGTAGAGCTGGTCCACTGTTCCACGGCCAGGACGAAAACCACACTGCTCCTCCTGAATCCGAGATTCGACCTCCCGACGGACCCTCCTCTCCAGCACCCCTGAATAGACCTTACCAGGGAGGCTGAGGAGTGTGATCCCTCTGTAGTTGGAACACACCCTCCGGTCCCCCTTCTTAAAAAGGGGGACCACCACCCCGGTCTGCCAATCCAGAGGCACTGTCCCCGATGTCCACGCGATGTTGTAGAGGCGTGTCAACCACGACAGCCCCACAACATCCAGAGTCTTTAGGAACTCCGGGCGGATCTCATCCACCCCCGGGGCCCTGCCACCGAGGAGCTTTCCAACCACCTCAGTGACTTCGACCCCAGAGATCGGAGAGCCCACCCCAGAGTCCCCAGACTCTGCTTCCTCAAAAGGAGACGTGTTGGTGGAATTGAGGAGGTCTTCGAAGTATTCCCCCCACCGCTTCACGACGTCCCGAGTCGAGGTCAGCAGCACCCCATCGCCACTATAAACAGTGTTAACGGTGCACTGCTTTCCCCTCCTGAGACGCCGGATGGTGGACCAGAATTTCCTCGAAGCCGTCCGGAAGTCGTTTTCCATGGCCTCACCGAATTCCTCCCATGCCCGAGTTTTTGCCTCAGCAACCGCCGAAGCCGCGTTCCGCTTGGCCATCCGGTACCTGTCAGCTGCCTCCGGAGTCCGACAGGCCAAAAAGGCCCGATAGGACTCCTTCTTCAGCTTGACGGCATCCCTTACCGCTGGTGTCCACCAGCGGGTTCGAGGATTGCCGCCACGACAGGCACCGACCACCTTACGGCCACAGCTCCGATCGGCCGCCTCAACAATGGAGGCGCGGAACATGGCCCATTCGGACTCAATGTCCCCCGCCTCCCCCGAGACAAGGGAGAAGCTCTGCCGGAGGTGGGCATTGAAACTCCTTCTGACAGGGGATTCCGCCAGACGTTCCCAGCAAACCCTCACAATACGTTTGGGTCTGCCAGGTCGGACCGCATCTTCCCCCACCATCGGAGCCAACACACCACCAGGTGGTGATCAGTTGACAGCTCCGCCCCTCTCTTCACCCGAGTGTCCAAAACATACGGCCGCAAATCCGATGACACGACTACAAAGTCGATCATCGAACTGCGGCCTAGGGTGTCCTGGTGCCAAGTGCACATATGGACACCCTTATGCCTGAACATGGTGTTCGTTATGGACAAACCGTGACGAGCACAGAAGTCCAATAACAGAACACCGCTCGGGTTCCGATCAGGGGGGCCGTTCCTCCCAATCACGCCCCTCCAGGTCTCACTGTCATTCCCCACGTGAGCGTTGAAGTCCCCCAGCAGGACGAGGGAGTCCCCAGAGGGAGCGCTCTCCAGCACACCCTCCAAGGACTCCAAAAAGGGTGGGTACTCTGAACTGCTGTTTGGTGCATATGCACAAACAACAGTCAGGACCCGTCCCCCCACCCGAAGGCGGAGGGAAGCAACCCTCTCGTCCACCGGGGTAAACCCCAACGTACAGGCGCCGAGCCGGGGGGCAATAAGTATGCCCACACCTGCTCTGCGCCTCACACCATGGGCAACTCCAGAGTGGAAGAGAGTCCAACCCCTCTCAAGAGGACTGGTACCAGAGCCCAAGCTGTGTGTGGAGGCGAGTCCGACTATGTCTAGTCGGAACTTCTCTGCCTCACACACCAGCTCGGGCTCCTTCCCTGCCAGAGAGGTGACATTCCATGTCCCAAGAGCCAGTTTCTGTAGCCGGGGGTCGGTCCGCCAAGGTCTCCTCCCTTGGCCGCCACCCAGCCTACACTGCACCCGACCCCTTTGGCCCCTCCCACCGGTGGTGAGCCCGTGGGAAGGGGGACCCACGTTGCCTCTTCGGGCTGTGCCCGGCCGGGCCCCATGGGTGCAGGCCCGGCCACCAGGCGCTCGCCAGCGAGCCCCGCCTCCAGGCCTGGCTCCAGAGGGGGGCCCCGGTGACCCGCGTCCGGGCGAGGGAAACGCTTCTCCAAATATCGTCGTCATCATAGGGGTCTTCTGAGCCGTTCTTAGTCTGGCCCCTCACCTAGGACCTGTTTGCCATGGGTGACCCTACCAGGGGCATAAAGCCCCAGACAACATAGCTCCTAGGGTCGTTGGAACACGCAAACCCCTCCACCACGTTAAGGTACCGGCTCACGGAGGGGGACTCAAAAAAATAGGAACTCCATACGCTTTTTATTAAAACAAAAATTAAATTAAGAAATTATGTTGAAATTTTAGAAAACGTTATTTTCTGTAGAAATCTTTCGGGATCTATTTACTTGCTTTTTAATTTTTATTTTTTTTTATTTAGCTTAACATATGCTAATGACCTTGGAAACGCTGCAATTTTTTAAAATATTTTTTTGAAACAAATCTATCAATATAGTTATTGTGGGAATGCTGAAAGCATCATATGTTATTGAGATTCTTTCATCTTATTATTGAATGCTGAAAGCATTCCCACATGTTATTGAGATTCTTTCATCTTACTTATTGTGGGAATGTTGAAAGCATTCCCACATGTTGTTTCTAACCTTTATTATTATTATTATTATTATTATTATTATTATTATTATTATTAAACTTATTGTGGGAATGCTGAGCATGTTATTGAGATTCTCTCATCTTACTTATTATAGCATTTTATTCTCCTCACTTTTTTGCCGTCTAACTACTCCCACATAATACTGTACATTGCACACGTGCCCGTGGGAATTATGTAAACGGATATTAAGTATACCAACTGACTATCATATCAGGAAATGCGTTATAGTGAAATTATTAAACACGTGTCCCCAATTTGCGTTCATGCCTTTCAGCATTAGATGACACTTTGAAAGACAAATACGCCAATTTCCTCTGATTTGCACCAAGCCCCATTAGCTCACCTGGTAATTAACTTGAGTGTGGTTGCATTTTTACACCCAAGCCTGGGTTCGAATCTCGGTAGGGAATTATTTTTTTGTCACCCCCAACTTTCATTTCAGACATGGATATTTTCCAATTGTTTTACATAAAACAATTAATGTACTAAACCTCAGTGCATCCATCATTATCACAGACTTTATTGCAGCTGTGGTGGTTGAGTGGTTAAGTTCTTTGTCCAGTAATCAGGAGGTTGTTGGTTCAAATCCCACCTCTGACTGTACATATTTTTTTTTTCTTTTTTTAGTTAAAGCTAAAACTTTTGTCTTTTCATTTATAATTAATCCATAATTGCTCATTTGTAATTTACAACCAATTTATCTTTCTTTATTCATTTAATCTACATTACATTTAATGCATTCGTTCAATGACACATTCGCTGCTTCCATTTCACAACACTTCAATGATGGCACCAAGTCTCCTGTGGGTCAGTGGATAGAGTGGCAGTGCAGTAGCTCATTGAACAGGAAACAGGAGGTGAGGGTTCGATACCAGTCTCAGACTGGTTGAATTTAAACTTCTGTCTTTTCATTTATAATTCATTCATAATTTCTCATTTGTAATTTACAACCTATTTATCTTTCTTTATTCATTTAACATAAGTTTTTTTTTAATGCATTCAATTTAATGTTCATTGACACGTTGGTTCAGCAAGATATCTCTCAATTACATTTCACAACACTTCAATGATGGCAACAACTCTCCTATGGGTCAGTGGGTAGAGTGGCTGTGCGGCAGCTCATTGAACAGTAAACAGGAGGCGAGGGTTTGAAACCAGCCTCAGACTACTTGAATTCCAACTTTTGTCTTTTCATTTATAATTCATCTACAATTGATAATTTCTAATTTACACACAATTTATCTTTCATTGTTATTTACCACATATTTAATGTTCAATGACACATTCACTGGTTACTAGTAATTAATAATTAGTTACTATGTAATTTCCACATAATTTATCTTTCTATTTCCTTCATTAGCATTCAGCTATTAGCATTTAGCGTAGCATTCAGCTATTAGCATTCAGCTTTCAGCATTCCCACGCAATTTCTCCAGAAATTGCTTAGTCTAGTTATTTTATTATTATTTAAAATAAATAAATAAATAAAATTGTTTTAAAAAGATAGGAACTCCCTACACTTTATTTAAAAAATATATATATATGTTTAAATTTGAGAAATCTTTAGGGATCTATTTACTTTTTAATTTTTATTTTATAATTAATATATTAAAATAATAAATACATAAAAACATCTATAATAATTTTTTTTTTTTTTTTATTATCACCAATTTTTATTATTGTAATAACCCTGGAAGCTCACGGCAAATGTTGTTCTAATTTTTTAAACAAATCTGTTAATATATTTAAAAATGATTTTTATTTTTATTTTTCTATTTTACTGCAAAGAATATCGGCTTGAAATATAGGTTATCGGCCTCCTTGACTACTAATAATCTGTATCGGTATCGGCCTTGAAAAAACCCTATCGGTCTATCACTATTGCAGACCAGCAAGATTTTTGTGGTACCAAGCCAAATAAATACAATTTATGAAGTACGGTAGCCTCCACGCCGGGCGCAGGCTGGCAGTGTCCCCGGTTCCCCACAATAAGTGCACGGCTGAGAGGGAGGTGTCGGAAACTGAGGGGTCCGTTTTCCCCCACCAAATCTTTTTTTTTTTTTTTTTTTGGCTATATCTGAGATCAATGTGGGTTCGAACTTCGAACCCAGTGAGCGGCAGGCTTTACGTTCTTGAAAAACAAAGCATGGTACAGATTACTAAACTGTGGGTACAGCTTAGCAAAAAAATATATAAAAAATTCAGACCCTGACACCAGAGGGGCTCCGTCATATTGCGATATTAAAAATGGAAGAATTTTCACCAGATGACTTGAAGAGCGGTTTGGGTAGAATTTGTTTAACTCACCATGACACTATTGTATTCATATAAATGGACTGCTTTTTATATAGCGCTTTGGTGCCCAAATTGCTTTACAATGTTAAACGCACATTGCATTTGGTCTCCGTTGTAATGAATGGGGGTCATTTTTCTCAAATCATATTTTTGTCTTAGGAATGTGGCAAATACAAAACAAAAATATTGTACTGTACTCCAGTCTACATGTCATGGTTAATCAATAGAAAAAAAAAAAAAAAGTCATTTTGGGGGTGAACTACTCCTCTGTTTTATTCCAATACAAAATCTACATATGATCTTACCATGAATATTTGTCTTATTTCTAATTAAATTGTACATTATCATGAATCATGGCTGTTAAGCTCAATAAACTCCACTTGAATTGAACTTTTATCATGGTTGTATGAATTTTATTTGCTATAGGACTAACAATGAAGTGAATATTATTACAGTTAAATATAGAATTTAAAACTCTTCTACGTGAGTTTGGTCTTTTATTTAATTTTGCCTGTCTTATCGGTTTTGCTCTTAGCTGCCCTTGTTAGGCACCCAGACTTCAGACTATTTGCCTGCATGAACCCAGCTACTGATATAGGTAAAAGGAACTTGCCTCTTGGTCTTAGGAACAGGTAAGATGGTGCCGACATATCATGAAGAAGAGCAATACTAACAATTGCTATTTACTTAAACATTTAATCTCTGCAGGTTTACAGAGCTGTATGTAGAAGAGCTGGATAATGAGGGAGACCTGCGGATCTTGGTTTCAATCTACCTCAAAAACCTGAATCCTCACAGGAGCATAATCGATGGAATCATAAGGTAAAAACAAGGTTTATTTAAAGGTACACTCAGTATTATACAGTGGCATCTAGTGGTGAAACAATAAATCATTCGAAAAAAAACCCCAATTGTTTGTGTTAGTAGTATGTAAAAAGATACGTTGTATCGCATAAACGTACTTTTTTTAAATATAACGGTTAGTCTAGAAATCGCAAATTATCTTACATGTCCGGGCCGCGGCTTCTAGTGTCCGCCATGTTTCCCCGCCATCTTTCTGCTACGGGTGCCGTCAACGACAAATTTCAGCGCTCCATTTCTTAACGCGTTTTTGGAACGCCTTTGCAGACGCACTTCCGGTTTGTATGGCGACCGCATGTACACGAAGAGGAAGAGTTTCCGGTCCCCGAAGAGAGCATTATCAAGCATCACATTTGCTTTGGGAATTTATTTTATTTCAGCGCGACAAAACGAGAGTTTATATTGTAGCCGCATTTGCCAGATGGAGAGAAATGAGGAACAGACTAGGTTTGGGACGTGCCGGTGCCTTCGACTGCTTTCTACTTGACCGGTAAGTAAGAGTACATTTGTGTTTACGTTTTGAGAGCGAGAGAAAAAGTATACATCGTACTAATTAATACGATGTTCGTACCTTTGTTTTATGATCACTGTATCTGTTGATTAGCAACTCCGCACCACTCGAACGATTTCGTTATGAAGCTACTTGCTTTGAAAAAAAAAAAAAAGATTCCCGCTGGCACGTTATATTTAGAGTAAATGCGCAAGTTATTGTGTAATGTAATGTAACTGTGATTTCGGAGGTATATTTGCCCATAACTTCAATGGAGAATCTAAAGCATGCTGTATTAGTGGAGGAGTTGAAAATTATTTTCGTTGTGGTTGGTGAAAATAGTGTTCTCGAAATTAATTTTCGGCAGGGAATAACTGGACTTAAATGCTGGCTGTACCGTAAGCACTGCTAGAGTCTGAACTCTCTCACTCAAGTGTGTACTGGTCCATTGTGTAATTGGGTGCACAAGAATTTACAGGCTGCTACGTTTTCCACGGAAACTCGACAAGCAAGCAGCCTTTGCATATTCTATGCAGTCAAGTTCTTTTATCTAGCTAATACAATGTTTTGGGCCCAAAAACTAAAGATCTTACCTCTATTTTGGGGGCTTTGTTGGAAAGTTGGTGACATATAGTAGTATCATCAATTATTTTATTTTATTTTATAATTTTGTTTTTGTTTGTGTCACACTAGATCAACAGCCAAACTTGAGGGCTTCCAGAACCATATTCTGATGTATACAAGCATTCATGCACCGTTTAAATACATCACCGACCTGCAAGAAAAAAAAATATCAAGGGGAGAGTCAGCAGCCATATTGGAATGCCCCGAATGAGGACACTTGAATGGAGGACCCCAGAAGGCTTCGGTGTTGTACCACCAGTATCTCCACCTACCATATCTGAGCTGCAACAAACTGAAGTCAGCCGACGTCTTGGTATGTCATTTACATATGGACGGTATTACACACTACATGAACTTTTTGTGTGAAGCAATACGGAATGGTCACATGTACAAGCACCACTTGTTTTACACAGGACCTGCTGACCAGGTGTCTGAAGCCATGGAGTGACTCCTCCCTCACTTTCCTCAGCAAGCCTTTGAAGAATATGATATCGTTGGTGGGAACATGCCCTCACTCCATAACATGTACTTGTGCAGTCAAGGAGCATGTCAAACTTAATAAAACCAGCAAACATTGAAGTGACTTCATTTTTACTGCAGTCTGTTCACACAATCAATGGACAAGCCTTCCTTAATTTTGCCCCAATAACATCATAGAGTAGGCGAAAAGTAGTGTTACAGATCATACTATGTGTTCGGGAGAGTTTGAGGAATGTTGCAATGTTAATGGGGGACAATGTCAGCACACACACACACACACACACACACACACACACACACAAAAAAACATCATGGTATTGAGGTAATCAGATATTTTAGCTGTGTACAACACATACCTGCTCTGTAACACTACTTTTGGCCCAAACCTGTATGTCTATTTTCCATATTTTGAAATGCACAGCGTATTGGTAAATTTCTGGAACAACTGCAATTCATGTAGCTCATTATATTCTAACAGCATTTTTTTTTTTTTTTTAGTTAATATGTTCATTTCATGTAGACTTTTATTTTACTAAAAACAATTCTATTATTTATAGGAAAAATCTTTTTGCCAGTGTCCATTCAGTGTTCAGCATCAGATGTCACTTTTAAATATGACTACACCATAAGCCATGACTTTTAGCCCGACAAGGTAGGTCATCGATATTATTGATACCTCGACAGTATGGATACCGGATCGATTCTGGCACTATAATATCGATCTAATTAGTTTAGTTTCAGTTTGGCTCAACTTTGTAGTAGATTGCATGAACACATACAGTATTGTACTCAAAAAATATTCTTTTGTTTGTTTTGTTTTATATTTGTTGTTGTTCACTACAATTACATAGCATATTAGCATTGTAGCACCTTTAATGGAGCTGTCAGGATGGAACTTACAAATATAGATGCGAGGGCTGGGAATCTCTGACTGTCTCACGATTTGATTCGATTACGATTTTTGGGTCTACGATTCGATTCAGAATCGATTTTCGATTCTCGATTCAAACGATTTTCGATTCAGAATTATTTGTTTGACAAATGATTTTTTGCTTCAATTTACAGATATGCACAACATTGTCATGATCTACTGCAGTATGCTTTGCAAGACAAAATGACAAATAGACATTAAAGTGTCTTATTTTTATTTTATTTTTTTTATTTATTTATTTTTTTTGTTTAAACATGTATTAATTTTGTATTGTAAGTGCCCTTTTCCACAAAAACAGCATGTGGGCTACAACTGCCTTTTCCCCTTCTTTTTCATTTCTAATTTGAATAAAATCGATTTTTGCATATTAATATCGATTTTATTCGATTAATAAGTGAGAATCTCGATTCTTTTATGAATCGATTTTTTGGCACACCCCAAATAGATACTGCGTATACATAAGTGGGAACACCTGAATAAGACCGCAAAACAGTATGACTCAGCGGATTTTATAATGCACAAACTCTATTATTATTTAATCCTATCCAAATAACAAATATATAGTCACAAGTAGGCTACTGACCGGTAATAAAGTGAGCGTTAGAAACCCGTCAGCATGAGACGTGGCCGCTTTCGATTGCGAATCGAATGCGATTTAAAAAAAAAAAACAACAACTTGTTTTTATCAAGCCCCTGACAGGCCAGGCCGTACAATTTATGACACAAGAATGAACCATCTGCTTCTCTTAGTCCTCGTCCAAATGTGCGAAACCATCGAACTCCATGCAAAACACGTTGGGTCTTGCCACACGTTTCCCATGATGCAACGCGCGAAACATAAACAATACGTCACACAGGATTCTCCTATAGGATTAGGCATCATGTACAAAGAATAAAAGTGTATATAATAATATATTTGGCATCTTATTCCCTGAATTTTATTTTAAACCGATTAAGTGTCCAAATTCGATCGTATGGTGTGGGACGCCATGTTCCTGGTCACATGATCGTGATGACGTATCCCGTGCGTAACCGCAAGCCTTCTTCGATCATTTCAATGGGAATTTGCTGACGTAATGAGCGAGAAAGTGACGTCTTGGATCCCAAATACTGTTCAGAGTAAAGTCCTCAACACGTCCGGTTTCATGTCATTCTGTGTTGAATAGGGAAAACAGAAGGGGAGGAGGAGTTGCAATATATGTTGATAAGGTTTTCAAATGTAGTAAAATTGAACATCTAACTACTACTGTGGATAATGTAATGGAATGTGTAACTATTGAAGTTCACATAAAAAATATATCAAACGTAATTATAAGTTGTATATATAGGACACCAGGATCATGTCTTGATACATTTAACGATAAGTTAACAGATATCCTTAGTTATACAAATGATAAAGAATTGCGAATATTGTGTGGTGATTTTAACATTGATTTATTAAATCCTAATGGACATCAGAAGACAACTGATTTTATAAATATGATGTATAGTAATAGTTTATTTCCTGTTATTATAAAACCTAGTAGAATAACAATCGATACAGCTACACTAATTGATAATATATTCACAAATAAAATTGACCTTAAAATAGAAAGTGGACTCCTTATTAACGATATAAGTGATCACCTCCCGATCTTTGCAATTTTTTATGATTATTTTGATAAAAAAATGAAGCCGACTACTTACACATTTGAAACTAGAGTAAGAACAACACGCTCCATGGCTGCCTTTAAGTTGGATTTAGAGAAACACAACTGGTCTGAGGTTTATTCAAATAACGATCCTGATATTGCATATAGTGAATTTCAGTCAACCATTATTTCTTTATATAATAAACATTGTCCATCAATTAAAATTACAAGAAAGTATAAAGGTCCAAATAAGACATGGATGACGAAGGGAATACAGAATGCATGCAAAAAGAAAAATAATTTATATAAAAGATTTATTAAATTGAGAACTGTGGAAGCTGAAACAAAGTACAAGATCTATAAAAATAAATTAGCAAATATTATTCGAATAAGAAAGAAAGATTATTACCATGAATTATTAGAACAGAATAAAGGCAATACACAAGAAATATGGAAAACACTAAATTATGTAATTAAAAAAAGTTCTAAAAAAACAAATTTTCCACAATATTTTATAAAAGATAACGATATGGTAATTGATGAAATTTCTGACATAGCTAATAATTTTAATGAATATCTAGTTAACGTGGGCAGTAACTTGGCAAACAAAATCCCAGAGCCAAGAAACAAACGTGAAATAGATAAGAACATTGTAAATAATTCATCCACAATGTTTCTTAATGATGTTAATGATATAGAAGTATTAAATGTTGTGAAAACATTAAAAAATAAAAAGTCTACTGACTGTCTTAACATTGATATGACATTAGTTAAAAGTATTATGAAATATATTGTACAACCTTTTACATATATTTGTAATTTATCATTTAAAACTGGTATATTTCCATCAAAAATGAAGATAGCCAAAGTCATTCCTGTTCATAAAAGTGGAGAAAGACACACGTTTAATAACTACAGACCAATATCATTGTTGCCACAGTTCTCAAAAATTCTAGAAAAATTATTTTCATATAGATTGGATAATTTTATTGAGAAACATAAGCTCTTAAGTGAAACCCAATATGGGTTTAGAGAAAAACGGACCACCTCAATGGCAGTCATGGAGCTTTTAGAAGCAATATCTACCGAAATAGATAATAAAAAAATTACTGTTGGGATTTTTATGGATTTAAAAAAAGCTTTTGATACTATAGATCATTCTATATTAATGAATAAATTAAATAAATATGGAATAAGAGGTTTAGCTTATAAGTGGATGAAAAGTTATTTGGAAAATAGATATCAGTATGTGCAGTTTAATAATGTACAATCAGAACACATGAAGATCACTCATGGAGTTCCCCAAGGGTCTGTGCTTGGCCCTAAATTATTTATATTGTACATAAATGATATTTGCTATGTCTCAAAAATATTGAAAAGTGTCTTATTTGCTGATGATACAACTTTCTATTGTTCAGGAGAAAACCTGAAGCAGCTTCTGACTACTGTGGAGTATGAATTGAATATAATAAAAAAATGGTTTGATGTAAATAAATTATCATTGAATTTAAATAAAACCAAGTTCATAGTTTTTGGCACTAGACAAATCACTCATCAAGTTAAAATTATGGTGAATTCAATTGAAATAGAAAGAAAAATAATGAAATAATGAAAATAAATTCCTTGGAGTTATTATCGATGATAAATTATGTTGGAAGCCACACATAGAAACTGTTAAAAGGAAAATGTCAAAAATCATAGGGATACTCTATAAAAGTAAGGATGTTTTAAACATGAAATCATTATATATATTATATAGTTCACTATTATTACCATATTTGACCTATTGTGTGGAATTATGGGGAATGGCATATAAAACAAATACTAACACCGTTTTCAAATTGCAAAAGAAAGCTATAAGAATTATTAATGGATCAAAATATACAGAACCAACACATCCACTATTTATTAAATTAAATGCAATGAAATTTTATGACTTGGTGGATTTTAAAATAGCACAAATAATGTATAAAGTTTATAACAATTTACTCTGCCACAGTACTCAGAAGTTATTTGAAATTAGACACAGTCCTTATGATATAAGGGGTACAAGTGTGTACAAAAAACCCAAAACAAGAACAAATATTAAGCAAAGGTGTGTATCTGTAAAAGGTGTTGATCTGTGGAATCATTTGGAAATTGCTCTGAAAAATTGTGACTCAATGCTGGAGTTTAAAAAAATGTTTAAAAGTAAAGTTCAAAAAAATTATCTATGTCAGACCAGAATATGAAAAATGTACATGTGAGTATGTGTAAATGATCTAGATAGGTATTATGGTATATGTTTAGTAAATTTATGTATATATGTTTTTGATAAATGCGAATATGTTAAGTGCACTTGTGTATATGTGTGTATGTATATGTGTATATGTGTGTGTATATATATATATATATATATATATATGTGTGTATGTATGTATATATGTATATATATATATATATAACTTGGATTATATATATCATTTATTATTATTATTTTTTTTTATTTTTTTTTAATAATTAGTAAATTAAAATTGTATTAATAATGAAATAAGTTTAAATATATTGAGTAAAAGGGGTAGGACTAGATAAGTTTTTAACTTCTTCCTACTCCCTTTTGAACATGTAAGTTATGATTGATTGAATGATTATTTTATTGGGATTTTCTTCTCTTTTGATTGTTGTTGTTTTCTGTTTTATTTCTGCTGTTCATCTGTTTATATGTTCAAAAAAATAATAAAAGGAAAGGATAAAAGGAAAAGGGTGGGACGGTGGGGGGGTGGCCGCTCCGAATGTCACCTAAAGCGTGATTAGCACACGACATGTAGCTTAGCCTAGCAGAGTACAAGTCACCCGGATGTTTACCATCCACTTGGACTCGCCGACGGCTGGATCTGCCAGTTTTATCCGGCTTTCAGTTGGAAACATATCTTTGGCGTGTCCTCCATGGCTTTCGAAGAAGCGCTTCTTTGTTGTAAGGCGAAGTTCCACCTTTGATGTCCGCTGTAGGACACGATAATTCCTCGTGAGTTCTTTGTTGTCATTCATTCAACGTTTATTTTAAGCACGCGATACGTCAAGATGATCACGTGACTGTCCGAAATGCCCGATACAGTACTTAATGCAAAAATATTCATAACAAGTGCTATAAAATCATAATTGCTCAACATAAGTTGGCATTTTTTTCAGGGAAGAGTTGAAATGAACCATTTCACAGAATAGCTGGTTAGTTTTTCACAAGTCATGTATTGCTTTAATGCAGTGCTTCTCAATTATTTTCTGCCATGCCCCCAGTAGTAAGAAGAAAACATCCCCCCCACCCCCACGCTACTATAAATAGTAGCATTTGTCTATAAAATTGTCATACACCTCTGCATAACACTGTATCCGTATTAACTTATAAGAGAATTAAAAAAAAGAAAGAAATATGGACCAACTTACAACAAAGAATAGCTTTATTAACTGTAACAGAAAAGATTTAAAGTGCATCTGAAATTCACAAATAAAATTAAATCCTTAATTAAACTATAAACATTTTTTGACTGACCATGTCAAACCATATGATACGGAAAAATAAAATTACATAAAATCAATAAATAATAATGCATTCAAACTGATCACCAACATTAACTCAGGAGTACAATATTTAAAAAGCAAAACAAAAAAACTTTAATCTACAAAACAAAAATGTAATAATTTGTGCTGATTTCTTTCTTTCTTTTTTTGCTGTGTGCAAAGCGCGCATGCTCAGTGCAAACAAAATCCCTACACCACCGAGCGAATGCTCCCTGCGCACACTCTGCCAATAATGAGAGCACAACTGCCCCCTAATGTAGTGGAGGTGCAATTGCACTTTATTCTAGGACAGTAAAAAAAAAATCAAACTAAAAAAATAAAATTGCATGTTCCCCGAGGTCAAACGCGCCCCCCTTGGGTGGCCCGCCCCACTATTTGAGAAGCACTGCTTTAATAGGATAACAGTAAACCATTGATTTTTACCGCACCTCTAACTTGTACTACGTGTGAAATAAAAACTATTAAATTGGGAAAGTCAACTCAAAAATCGATTTTAATCAGATCTTTTATTTTCCTAAGAAGAACCATATGTTCATTATATTAATGCACTTCTGAATGTATGTATAGTTTTTACCTGGCAGTAAGAAAGGAGGCCACGTCACACCTTGTGGATGCGACAGGTCGAAGACCCCACTATAGCCTGCGCACACTATGTAGGGCGCTAAAGTACGTGGCAGCAAACCCATGCAGTGTTGTGCAGCGCTCACTTTATGAGGTAAGAAGCCAGAGAGCACATTCATTCACCAGTGTAATTCAAACACTAATTAATTGTTCACATTGTGTTGTTGCAGAATGTCTCTGCTTTTACTTACGTTTGTGTTAAGGGGCTGTAGCATTGCTTTGTACTTGGTGATAATATCCTACTTCATATTTTCAGGGTTTCTGCCTCAGCTTTCTAACTCAGCTGGACAGGATGTCTCATCCCGTGGTCCAGAAACTGGTTTGTCAGCACATTCTGAAGGGAAACACGAAGTGTCTCAAACAAGTAAGAATAATGAGAAAGTTGTTCTGTACCTTCATTGTAATGGCATGCAATCACTGTAAATGTGAAGACACTGATTTTGCTGATTTTGTTATAGGACTGACTGTAATTTTCCCCTTTTATGACTATACTGATTTTTTTTTCTTATCTAAAAACTACACAAATAATGAAATAGGGGTGCACGATACGACAATATTAGATATTAAGGACTTTAATGTGTTGACAATCTCATAAAGCTGAAAGATCGTCAAGATCGTCTGTAGGGCACATTCTATACAGTTCAACTTTATGCGGGCTCAAGCTTGGTTTATGCTTGACACATCCGTGAGGTCTATTTTTTGTTTTTGTTTTTTTTCTCCCTCCACTCACTCACTCACTCACTCACTCACTCACTCACTCACTCACTCAAACACAAACTTACATGGTCTCCCAGGCGGGCGAACCCACGCCAGCCGGCACCAAAGGCAAGTGACGGTTGCACTCCTCCATCTTGGAGCCCGACGCATCCATGAGGCCCACACGACTCCACAATGCGAAATGACGCAATTTCAGCATCCCCGTCCCTCTGCAACACGTCCACATTGCCCACATGCGCACCTACGAGAATTTGTAAACTATGCGGAGTTGCGGACGAGCAAACGCTATCGTTAATTGTATTTTCTACTTCCCAATTCTCTGTTTTATTTACTTTGCCCATTCATCCCAAACTGTTTTTGCCGATAGTTTGAGGAAAAAAAACATTTTCAACTTCTATTGTGTTGTTAAGCGCTGTTCATACACCGTTGGCACTCTTTACTGCCTCCTGTAGTCTGGGAGAATATCAACCACAGCTGCGACGTGTACCCGACCAACCAATCACAGCACGCACAGTGCACTCGTGCGTCACACTCCGGCCTCCCTGCTTGTTTGTATAGCGGAAAGCCAAAGTGATAACGATTTGGTCCCCAAAAGAAAGTCCACCTCCATAGTGTGGCATTGGTTTGGCTTTTCCCCAGAGGACAAGGCGCAGACAGAAGTAATTTGCAAAGTTTGCAGAGACTCCGTTCGGATGTCAGATGGCAACACAACGAACCTGTTTAATCACATGCGGAGACAGCATCCGAAACTGGACGCCGACAGCCAAAACAAACAGAGACCAGCCGCTAGCAGCTCCAAGCTAACACAATCCACAGTAACAGTCATTTACCAAGGGCACTCCATATGAAAAAACAAGCAAGCTGTGGAAAGAAGTAACTGAGGCTGTTCATTATTACCATTTAGTTTACATCAATTGCACTATTTTATAGAAATTGCACTATTACAATTAAAACCTGTTCAGAAAGCTTAGTTGGCTTAAGATGTCTTGTTGTTTCTTTAAATTTTAAATATAAATATAAATTTTAAATGTTTAAAATGTTAGAAAAATGTTCAGAAATGTGAAGGTTAGTCGAAAAATATATGTAAAAAAAATTGTGATAAAATTGAGATTGTGATTTTATTTTTAAAGCTGCTCTGTGTAGGATTTTGCCCAAAAATGTCTTTACAATAGCCTTTTTATTTGACCATTTATAACTCAAACATCTTTTAATTAGCAGATTAACACCTTAGCTGTTCACATTAGGTACTCTTGCAAGCCGTTGGCTAATAGTTTTCAGACTGAATTCGGGTGCGAGGTTCCTGACTTCTGTCTGCGGAGGTGACATCATGCACCTTCTATAGCCTATTATAGCTACAGCATGCTAGCAGAATGTGAACGCTACCATGCCAAGAGCATTCACGGCCATATCAAAACTTTTCTTATCTCTGTAAACAATAGCGAATTGGTTATGACGAGTCCAGCCTGAGTCTTCAGTAATAAAGTACAAGTACAAGTGTGTGCAACGGGCACGTAAAGAATGCAGTGTGCAGTTTTTTTTTTTCGCCACATGTGGCAGTAGTGATTTGAAATTAATTTTTCTACATAGAGCAGCTTAAAAGAATCGTGATACCATATCGCCCACCCCTATAATGAAACTAAATCAGCTTGAATAGATAATTATCCACACTTATTCACTATTTTTATTTATTTCAGCCCATTGTGGCTCCCTTAGGCAAACCATGTGTGGCAGTTGAGGGCTACTGGGTGTCCCGGGGAGACTTGGAACCAAGGCTGGATCCCAGCTACATTCTCACACCCTCAGTCAAACTCAACCTACGAGACCTTGCTCGAGTGGTATCTGCAGGGTAGGCACTTTCACTTTCACTTTTTCCAGGAGACAAGCAGCAGAAAAAAAAAACCATTCTGTGTCATTTCATTTCATCAAATGCCTTCCATTTGACCATTTCAGAATGTCCTGTGAAAATGATGAAAATGACACATTTGTTAATAGGTAAAATCCAAAATATTGGCCTCTATTGTCAATCAATGTCTCATGAAAGATCATTGAATGTAGGGTAGTTTAGTTTTTGTAATCATGCTCTGAAAAGCCATTTTTAAACAGCATTATCTGGAAAACTAGTCCACCTGTAGCCTTCAAAACTCTGTGTTCCAAATGTTTGACGTTTAAATACGTGGAGATTCTTCAAAAAGTTTTTTTGTAAGCAGATATTTAAACTTCAAACATCTGGAACAAAACTGAACAAAACAATAATCGGTCATCTGAGCTTTTTCTATGTATATCTGAGCTTTCCTACTGCGTGCGTGGTCATTGAACGCACCTACTGCAGAATGTGAGTGCTTGCTTGCTTTTATTTTGTTTCTCCACAGTAGATACTTTTTTTTTTTTTTTGGATTACAAAACCTTGTTTCTAAAACTGAAAACCACATGTGTTTAGTTCCCTCCAAGTGTCCACAATTCCAGACTGTGATAGCAAGTCCTTCAATTTTTTTAGCAACAGTACTTTTTTGCTGTTATCTTCCCGATGAGTCCAGTTGAGTTTAATCTCCGTTTAAGGTCACCCCCTCCTATTAACACCCCTCCCCCCCTCTATGAACTCTTTCAATCCCACGCATTTTCTGACAAGGTAACTCCAGAATCCCACCAGATTTCGCATATTTTCACCCATTTTCAATGCTTATTAGAATATTGTGTGCTATGACTAAATAGACATGGTGGGTGTCGTTTGAAAGATTGGGGTCTCCTCTTTCATTAGAAAAAAAAGTATGATGCTACCTTATTCTGTTCTTTAGTAATCATCATTTGAAAATGGCTTGATTTGACATAATTCAAGAATCTCGGGCAAAATAAGGAGAAATTAAGCTTTTTGTGAAATGATGCATTTTCTGCAAAACAGTGACTTTTACAGTAATATTTTTTGGTTTAGTGACATCTCAATTATCTCAACAGTCCTTGCCTTCCATAAAACATGAAAAAAAAAAATTAAAATGTGTTTTTGATAGCAAAATAAGGATTTATTTACATATCTGATAGCGTGTGTAAACAGCAATATTTTCACATTTCACAAACTATTTACAAAATGTTGATCATTTACAGGAATGTTTGTGCATGTGTGTGGGCGTGCGTGTGAGTGCTCGTGTGTGCGTGCTCGTGCGTGTGCGTGCGTGCTCGTGCGTGTGCGCTATTTACGTACTATACAGGGAAATAACAGCTCCCTTTTCACATTTGATAAACTATTTACAAATTTGGGGTTATTTACAAAATATGCATGCATGAGTGGGTGCGTGGGTTTTGTTTTGAAACCCAATAGTGTCTTTTGTGTGATCGCGTGTGAAGCTTTCTTCTGCGTTCAAGGGGGACACGGCAAGATGTTCACACGCTTGTGCCTCTGCCAGTGTTGTAGCTGCTTCTGAAAATTACAGAAAATACTGTGATCAAGATCTAATTTTTATTATTGTTGCAAGGTATTGTGATTTTTTTTTTTACCTTTCGGTCGCACTGCGTGTGACTGCGAAGGGGCCATTTGTGTACGCTGCCCCAACTGTAATCGAATGTTGTGCAACATGCGTTAGTTAGTACGAGGTTACAGACATTGCACATACAGTATACAGAAGCATGTCTGTGAATATTCTCATCCATCCAAGTCATTTCATCCCTGTCACATTCAATATACTGAACTAGTACAATTGTGATCACTCGATTTACAGAATGCTAAACGTTAGCTTACCTCCGGGGCTTCCAGGAGCTTTCGGGGATAAATCGCTGCTGCTGCTCCCTTTGCCACACTTGAATTGATCTGTTCAACTGGTGAAGGCGGCTCGAGTTCGCCAAATTCGTCACGGATTCCTCGTCAGATGACGTGGACTGGTCAGAGATACGACGATGCAAACTTTCACTCCGTGTCTCAGAGAACGCCGGAGGCGGTGGCTTCTGAAGTGGGCGCCCGTGACGTTTTTGTCGCTTTTCACACTCTCTTATGCAGAATCCGGCTCCTTGATCTTTCTATTCGTCATCTCTTGACCGATCGTGACAAACGCTCTGCTCAAAAGCGTGAGCTTTTGTTTTTAGCGGCCTCCGGTTAGCCGCCGTTAGCACTCGTCTTTTCTCCCCCAGCCACCGGCCCCCACCACTCCACAACACTCCGCCTCTACTAGGAAATCACATCCTTCTCGTGTAAAGAGACCATCACTGCCATCAAGAGGGCACAGTTCGTCACTACAGTGCTTCACGGGCTTAATATTCAGAGGGAAACTGCCCAAGAGTCTCATCCACCCATTCATAAAAAAACCCACGTTTGACGAACTAGTTCGTCTTCGGGTGACGCCCACCGGGTGTCACATGACGAACTAGTTCGTCGGCGGATTGCAAAGAGTTAAAAGCAGTTTGAATAACGTTTTGTTTTTTTTGTTTTTTTTTTAAAGCAATCCCATTCCGATCCTGGGGGTGCAGACACATTCAGTAGGAAAACTAATTCACCCTCCAGTCTGCCTATCACCAAAGCATATCTACCCTCATTGTCTTTAATTGTCTTTATCATTTCGAAACAGGTTCTACTTGATATTAGCGTTGATACTCCTCTCCTATGCCTTGATTTGTAAGATGATGAGTATTCTTGATCATAACCATTTCTCTTCAATTTTTCATGCTCTTTAGCTGTCAAGTGGGTCTCCTGTAAAAAGAGCACCCCAACTCCCTCTTTCTTCATTTTGCTTAATACTTTGTTCCTCTCAATGGGGTTGCTCAACCCATTAACATTAAACGAGGCTACTTTCATTTGGTCCTTCTGTATTGACATATCAGAACACAATTTTTAACCACCCTTCGCACCACCCCATTTGCTACAACAATAGAACTTTGTGAACCATAGTTAACAACACAAAAAAAAACAACATAAATTATTTCCAAAACTGCGGTTTTTGATTTTTTTTTAACCCTTTCTAAGTTTGCTTCCAGCTTTGAGGGATAGTGCCTAATAATTAGGGGCCCTCCTGTTCTTCTATGGCCCTATCCATCTGCTACCACAGGAAACAAAACAACTTCCCCGATCCCTCTTTGTAGTTAAGAAAATTCTCCATTCTCCAAACCTAATTCCTACCCCTAATATACAGTAGAGCACCTCTGTTGTAACTACCTTTTCTCCTTGGGAAACACACACGGTGTACACTTTTTTTTAATTTTTTTAAACATTTTGTGTCTGTGTGTAACCCACTTATGTTTGAGGTCCCTCCTTCTTCTGTAGACCTGTAGTTTATCTTTGTATGTATTGGCGGCCCGTCATCCGGGGGGCGGGGGCTGATAGCTCGATGTGCCCTCTCCACGCTTATCTCAAAAGTCGCCGTCAGCTCCAAATTTTCCCCGAGTACTGTTCAACAAATGCACTCATCGATTCTGCTCCTCCCTCTTTAATCCCATGTAGGTGAATATCCTCTCTCCTGGCGTGTCCTTCTTGGTCCATCATCTTTTCTTCCAACTTTCTCTGAAGTTTGATAAGCTCACATGCTGCCTCCTCGACACTTTGAACTCGCTCCTCCGCGTCATCTATTCATTTTTCGATGTCATCGATTCTGCCGTACGCTAGCTGAAGGTCTTCACGAATTCCGTTAAAGCTGTCAGCTGTTTCCCTTCTGAAATCTCTTATCTCTCTCAGGACGGTCTCCAAATCAGCCATTTTACCGTGTACTTGCGCGGTTTCACTCGTTAACTCCTCCACTAGTTCAATGTTCTCCGGCTCCGAGCCCGCTAGCTCCTCTGCTAGCTTAGCTTTCCTGTCGTTTGCCTTTCCACGTCCTTTAGCATTTCCTGTTTGTATCTTGGCACTTTTTCTTAACATAATCCGAGCCCCGATATTGTTGTCACAGTCAGCGCTTTTAGCTTCCTCATGCTCGTGTTTTCTGGGGCGTATTCTCAACTTTTATCGGGGAGCGATATTCCTACGCTGTCGCCATTTTCAACCTGGAACCGGAAAATCCAAATCACCTAATATTTCATAAAAAATTGCATAGCCATGGTGTCAAAGGTAAAATTTAATCAATATATGCCTATAGTTAACTTTTGGAAGGGCTTAAAATACTGTGGTGTAATCCCTTTAAATAAAATCGATTTTGGGACATTTAAAATGGATTCTGAATCGTTCGAAATGAGAATCATGATTCTCGTTCTAAATGAGAATCATGATTCTAATGAGAATCAATTTTTATTTTTTTGGCACTCCCCGAGTAAAAAATGAGAATCTCAATTCTCATGTGAATTGATTCCCCCCAACACTAGGGTTGTGCATCTCTGGTCGTTGACCGACATGATACATTTCTCAATATGACCAACTATCCGATACGTTAAAGATACTTTAGCAATACGATGCAAATATGATACAATTCAGCTCATCATGATGCTGTATGATTCAGCACAATTTGATCCAACAATCTCACACTCATTATTCTGAATACAAATGTACAGTATGTGTACAATCTGCTGTGACTCGCCAGACTTTTTCAGGAAATGTAACACTGAAAAAAAAACTGAATGTACAAAAAAAAACAAAAAAAAAAACAAGATTGTGTTCATTCTCAACCTCCCTTTACAACTTTTGAGAAATTATTCCTAACTGATTGGAAACAAGTTTGTTGTGAATGAAATGTTATTTGTTTAACATTAGTTTATACTGAGCTAGCAAAAAACTCAATAAATCTCGTTCACTGATGCTTCATCTATCACAGAACTCATCCGGTGCTGATCCAGGGGGAAACTTCTGTGGGAAAGACAAGTCTAATTCGCTGGCTGGCTACAGCGACTGGTAACCATTGTGTTAGAATCAACAACCACGAGCACACAGACATCCAGGAGTACATAGGATGCTACTCCTCAGATGACAAGGGCAAACTGGTGTTCACAGAGGGTAAGAGCAGTCGTACCATGTTTTCTGTTGATGGAAGTCGCTATTTGAAATGACTTCAAGTGTCCACAGATAACTACTTACTCTATTTTCCAACCTATTACTGGTATCTCACTAATTTTCACAACTTGTTAAAAAGTAACCCAATGGCCGATCTTTTCTGCTTTCCGTCTGACTACTTGATAATTGTTTTTTTCTAAAGATCTTACCAGGGGTATCGGGCGCCAAATAGGGAGGGATTTTCTAACTAGCTCAGAAGCAAATTAAAACCGCGACCTCATTCACTCTCTGACTGTTTGGTTGTTTTGAGTGGCTGTATCAACAGCATGAAATCAATTTATAATGTCTTGACCGGGCACCGGTTGGTTCAAGCTATGTTTAGACCGATTCATTAGTCCATGTGCCGGTGCACTCGCATCGTTAAACTCAAAACCGGATTGCTGGTTCAAATCGTTTTTTGTTACACCACTAATAAATACAGGTGCGTGTGTGTGTGTGTGTGTGTGTGTGTGTACATATATATATCATTCATATGATGCTGTTATGTTTTGAGCAATACACGCATGCATGCAATTGCGTACATACATTTAATCAATGTTTGCAAAGGACATTCAGATAATAAAATGTGTTAATGTTAAAATATTACGGTATTTGTATTTTATATTACGCGAGTAATTTAGCTGATTAATCGCGATTAATCCAAATTAAAAAGTGTGATCAGATTCAAAAAAATTTAATCGTTTGACAGCACAAATATATATATATATATATATATATATATATATATATATATATATATATATATATATTTTTGTTTTTTTATATTAATCCCACAGGCACTCACTCACACAAGCTTACATCATGTAAACTGGGTGGATATGGGCGCTTATCTGGCAACCCACGTTACGTCTAATGACGTCACGTGACTACCCTCCCGCTGCGACAATAACAAGGAAGTAAAGTAACATGCGTGCAACATGACAGTAGCCCGCACATCTGTGTCGTCTTCAACTGCAGCGGCCCCTCAATTAGTTAAGGAGAAAAATCACCAAAGTCGCGTATCGAAGTACTTTGGATTTGAGGTTGATGCGCAGGGATTAAGTTGCCGAAACCGTTTGCAAACGAAAGGGGAACACATCCAACTTAGCGAAACATGGACATCCAGACTTGTACAAAGAATTCAAGGCAAGTGCATTTGAATTCCCGTCTTATCATTGTTGAACTAACAACGTTAGTATGATGACCCCACACTCAATGAGCTGCTTTGCGAAGTAACGTTAGCGTTAGCGTTAGCGTTATGTTCAGACTCGTCTGTCCCGCATAATAGTTAGGTAAAGTTGCCAGGCAGTCAATTTACTGAAACACCTAAAGTAACATTAAACAACCCTCAAATAATTTATCAAACGTTATTCGTTATTTTGTTTGTTTGTGTGTGTGAGGCTACGTGCTGCAACTGGTTGGTAAATAAGCACAGTATGAGATTTTTATATTTTTTTTAATGCTACATGCTCTGTGATGCATTTTTCATTTTACAGTATTTTAGTGTTTAGTACTTATTGTTTGTTTATTTATTGAACATATAAACATAACATATAAACATAAACAGGTAGCAAATAATAATTTAAAGAAGAAACTCATAGCAATTATTTGTGATGGTTTACATGTCCAAAGGGAGTAGGAAGAAGTTAAAAATGTATCTAGTCCTACTCCTTATTCTTTAACTTATTTCATTATTAAATACAGTAAATTATTACATTACAACAAAAGAATGTGTAATCCTGCTCGTGTAGACAATTACACTTAAACATACGTACATTAGTCAGTAGCGTATGTACAAGAATTTCTTAGGCATACACAATAATACATCCTCATACTCACATATACAATTTTCATTACACTTTCATTACAATAATCCTCTTGAACTTTACTTTTAAACGCTTTTTTAAAACTCAACAATTGACTTGCATCTTTTCAAGTCATTACCAAAATGATCCCACAAATTAACACCTCTTACAGAAACACACCTTTGCTTAATATTTCTTATTTTTTATTTATTTATTTATTTTTTTGTAGACACTTGTGCCCCTTATGTCATATAAGGACTCTCTCTAATTTCAAATGGCTTCTGAATACTATGGCAGAGTAGATTGTTGTAAGCTCGATGCATTATTTGTGCTATTACTGTACTTAGCTAGTACATGCACAGTATTTTAATTTAATGCTTTAAAGCTACATGCCAATTGTTCTGTTTAAGCACACAGGATCATTGTTTATTGTTCACTTCTAATAAAGGAGTGTGTTGAAGTACAGAATTTATTGCTTATTTTCGATTTTTACCGTGGTATCGAAATGGCATCGAGAATCGTGGAATTTCAGTGGTATCGGCATCGACTACTAAATTTCTGGTATCGTGACATCACTAATATATATATATATATATATATATATATATATATATATATATATATATATATATATATATATATATATATATATATATATATATATATATTAGTGATGTCAAACGATTACAATTTTTAATCTGATTAATCACACTTTTTAATTTGGATTAATCACGATTAATCAGCTAAATTACTTGCGTATTCGCGTAATATAAAATAAAGACAAAATACCATAATATTTTGACATTAACGCATTTTATTATCTGAATGTCATTTGCAAACATTGATTAAATGCATGTACGCAATTGCATGCATGCTTGTATTGCTCAAAACGTAAAAGCATCATATCAATTGGGTGCAATTCAGCAATTATTAATTAATTAAACGCAAATTACTTTTGTTTTATCTTTATAAGTCCCGACGGGGTGTTCTTTAAAGCGAAATTTACCACCGAGCACACCAACGGTGTTGGTAGCTGTATGTACGGGCTATGTTAATACACACGACTAAGACGGCTCTGTGGCAATGTGCTCGCGGCCATTTATTTTCACTCTTCACAGTTGCTTCCCCAGGTCACAAGAGGGCGCTCAAGGTTAGCGCATGCAATGAATCACTACCATAACACCAACTGGAGTCACCCCGCTCATTTTGGAACAACAGGCGTAGGAAATGCCGTGCATTGACCTAATCACTGACCTGCGCAGCCTTCAATGTAACCATCCGCGGTTCCGTTCAAGGCTCAAGTGCGGTCAAAAAAATAGTGCGATTAATATGCGTTAATACGTGATTAATGCGACATTTTTCTGTGATTAATTCATCTATTAACACTTTACCTTTGACAGCCCTAATATATATATATGTATGTGTGTGTGTGTGTGTGTGTGTGTGTATATGTATACATACAAACATACATACATGATGGGTGTCAAAATTGTCGCTTTATTATCTCGTTAACTAAAAGTTCCTTTAACGGAACTAAATCTTTTAACGATCGATTAACGACCGCTTCCTTATTTGGAAAGCCTCTTAGAGAATTCCAGTCGCGAAGCAGCAGAAACGTCCACATCAAAATTACCCAATAGAAATGCACTGTACTGCACTGGAGCTACAATACACAATGCTTAAGGAGCAGAATGTTCGAGTGGAGGAGCCGTTTGGACGGTGGAGCACTTCCACCAGTTGCCTGCTTTGACAGAACGCACTCGGTATCACCGGTGTTCGCGATTAGCACAGCAGCATAACTGCTACATGGGTATCCTCTCTCAACCCCATGTAAGAGCCAAGAGCCGAATGGATGCCGTCTTGTCACTTGGAGTGACTCCAAGCCACTTGATCTTTTGATGTGAGGTGTACTGTATTTTATTCAGCAACTCCAAGAAAGTCTAACATCGTCTTCTGTTTCGGTGCAGTAATGCAGTAACGCACCGTCGGGTGAAATGAAACTGAAAGTACTATCGATGTGTTGGCATTAGAGCGGCTTCACGGCGCATCCGGGAACTTAATAAAATAAAAGCATGCAACGTTGTGAAAAGGAGTCGCTATAACACAATTTAGCAGTAATAAATTAAATTATACTGCATTTGTGGGAACTGGCGTCAAGTTGTATTTTACAATTTTAAAATGTGCATAAGATCGCAAGTTACTTGTTTAAAATTAAGTAGCTCTTAATCTGAAAAGTACACATTATCGTTTCTGGTTCGCAAGGAGTAAAGAAACGTCATTTTACAATGCGCATCCTATTGAACAAAATAAAAGCATTCAGCGTTCCGCAAAGGAATGCACTAACACTATTTAGCAGTAATAAATTAAACTAGAGCTGTGAGCAGCTATAAAGGGCCCTCGCAGCCCGGGCCACGTTGGGGTACTTGCACGTTGTGGTACTGACACGTTGGGGTACTGGTATATTGGAAGCAGAATTTCTTTGAAAATGGCATAATAAACCTTAACGTGGAATATTTTTTTGCCAGTGTGTGTGTCAAGCTCAACGGGTTTTGGTGATTAACTCTTTGACTGCCAGCCATTTTCGGAAAAGGTAACCCCATAGTGCCAGCTGATTTACAGAATTTTACCGATCTTTCAAGCTCCACAGAAAATGTTGTGTTAGGACTATGGAAACGCGGATACTACCAAATGAAAGATTGAAGTCTCATCTTTCATCTAAAAAAAAAAAAATACAATTACAATACTATCGAAAGACTTTCCTTTTATTGTTGCGGTGTATTGAAAACTTTTTTTTATTTTTTTTTATTTTTTTTATAACCTTTCTTTGTCGTAGAACCAGCGGTCAGACGTTGCTGTGAGCACGATCTATAAAATATACATTCACGTTTGTATAGGGAATAGATGTTCTAGTGTATATCAGTACATTATCAGTATATCAGTACACACACGCTGCTAGCAGATTGCCCGAAAGGCTAGGAAAGTAATACTAGCAATCTCTTAGCATGTTAGCGCTTACCTTCACGTTCTTTGGAGGACGAAAGACTGTCCAAGAGTGTCTTGCATCAGACCCATAGTAGTCGTCATCGTCCGATGAAACGTCATCTGTGCAGACGTGTTCCGTTGTGCACCACTTTTATCCGGTGTTAGCATCGCTAGCCGCTGGGGCCTTAGGACGTTATTAGCATCGCTAGCCGGTGGGGCCTTAGGACGTGGTCGAAGCTCAGCCTCTCTCCTTCTACTGTTGTCTCCTACCCGATCTTGTCCAAAAGACTCATCACAGCCATCTCGTGGCCAGGAATACTCATTATAGTAACCCTCGGCTTGATACTTGGAGCACAGCTGCCCAAGGCTTTCCTCCACCCGTTTCCATTGAAAAACATAGTTAACGTCAAATAACGTTTTTGGCGGCATACCCTAGATTTATGCTAAACGTAATATGACGTTTATGGCGGCCAAAGAGTTAAGACCTGTAAAAATCAGCGTCCTTTTTTATTTTTAGGCAATGAGTTGCCCTGATTGGTATTTTTTGTAAAAGTTTATATACACATCATCGCTCGTTGTACTCAATGCACAATGTTGCTTTTGTTGTGCAAAGGGCAGGGTTCCCGTGGGGTCTTAAAAAGTCTAAAAAAAGTCTAAAATTCAGAAAGTTAAATTTTAGGCCTAAAATGTCTTAAAAAACAGCCATATTTTCATCCTAGGTCTAAAATTTAATTTACCCAAGTCTAAAATTCTTACATCCGTTCCTTACATTCCGAGAAGTGTCTGCTCTGTATAAAGAAAGAAAAAGAACAAAAAACGTGTGTGTTGCTTTGTTTCTGTTATTTGCGTGCTCAAAGGGAAGGAGACATTTGAAGGGGTGCGTTTGCATTGTAGTTCAACGTAGTTCAGGCGGGCGGGAGCTAAGGTACGTGGGGCGGTGCAAGTGAGATGTGACGCGCGGCGGCGGCTTGTTTTTCCGCGAAATACGACAACAGGAGGGGGAGAAATTATCGTTGTCGCTTTCTGCGGACATCCCGAGCTCAACATGTCAAGCTAACACTACCGGGACAAAAACAAACGGGCAGGGTGGTGAACAACGAACTTATGGCATGGGATAGTGTGCGCGCGCGCGCGTGCGTCACAGCAAGTGTCAACAGACAGTAGCAGTAGCCGGTGCCGTACATTTCGGTGTTTCCCTTGGCTATCGAGTCCTCTCGGTGTACTTGTATGTCCCGGTGTTGGTACTGCGCGCGACTCAAAAAAATAACTCCCATGACGATCCAATGCATGAATTCAAACTTCACACAGGTATGTCTCACAACACACCAGCTAAGCTAAAAGCACATCGCAAGCGTCTCTATTTTTTTTTTTCCCCGGTCAATGTACACAACTAGCATGACAAGCAGATAGGAGAACTGAGACGTGCCCGCAATGAACGTCATCAAACTCAAAATGAACCACAGCAAAAAAACAAAAACAAAAAAATAGCAGTAATTCCGTGGTCATCATCGTGTCTCGGATTAATAAAAAAATTAATAGAAAAAAAACAAAAAGACGTCATACATTAACCAAAAATGAATGTGATGGCAAAAGAAAAAGAAAAATTGTTGATAAAAAGGGAAGGTTACTTTTGGCAATATTTTTTTGATATATTAAGTGGTTAAAATGTGTTTGATAGATTTATTGTTCCATAAGGTGGCTTCATATTTCTTTTGGCTGGACGGTAGGTTTATTTAATGTCTCAAATTTTTATGTTTCTGAAATACTTCACACTGTGCACATATTGTGTTTGTGTCTTTTTAAAGGTTAAATATTTATATTTCAAATTATCAGCCTTTTGTTTTCCTGATCCTTATTTTGAATAGAAAAAAAAAACACAACCCAATTATAACTGTCAGTAACGACTAATAAATATTTTAAATGATACATTTTTCAGTCATATCACCCAGCCCTTTGTTGCGGTCTATTTAAATAATTGATTCAAAATATGAAAATATAGAAGACATTTTCGTTGTTTTTTAACACGTTTGAAGATACCGTAAAAATTTGTGTTGTTTTAAGATTAACGTCTACAAGGAACAAATGTCACTATAAGTTTTTAATATTTAAATGAATCGTGTTTTGATAGCCACTGCTGTTGCAGGCAAAACTTGTGTTCCAATCAAGTATTTTGCAAATATATCGAGTTGCGTATGCGTAAAGTCATGCTACACCTCCACAAAAAATGGTGCGACCAAATCCTGTGCTGTGCGAGCAACTAAAAATGTTACTTGCACCAGTGCTAGTAGTGGAAATGTTAGTGTAGAGCCCTGCAAGTTGACATGGTTTTGAGAATCAAATATGTGACGCCCCCCCCCTTTTTTTTTTTTTTAGGGGTCTTCGGTCGGTCGTGAAGTTGGTCTAAAATTTTTCTCATAGTCGTCTAAAAAGGTCTAAAAAAGGTCTAAAATTTCACTGAGTGATTCCTGCAAGAACCCTGAAAGGGGCAATCAAAAATAAATAAAACAAAATGGAAAAAGTACATACTTTTGGATCGGTCTGATGCCAGTGGACAATTGTGAGTGGTGGAAACAAAAAGAATATTCATAAATGACTTAGTTATCACACTTACAATGAGTTTACAATTTTTGTAAAAATACCGTAAGTGGGGTATTTTTTTTTCATCCCTCAAGGGCGAGGTGGCGCTGCATATATAACTGAATGTTGTCATAGAGATACCTTCAGGCCTTGACTATAAACATACATGTCAAGTTTGGGATTTTTTGGAGCATGTACCGGGCAATTATTAAGCATATCCTTTTTCATTTATATATAAATGGCCATACTGATACTTAAGATTTTTTTTCCTCAACATGAAAAAGGTGTCCTGCTATTGGTTCAGAGCATTCACGGGCCAATACCAGTGAATGTCGTGCACCAACAAGACGCAAAATGCTGCATCCAAAATCCTATATTAGCGTTGGAATTAATGGTATCGGCATGTTATTTGTGAGTACTCACCGATACTGATACCAATGTTTTAATGCAGGATCTGCCGATACCAGTATCGGTATCGGAACAACACTAATATATATATAAAATAAATAAATAATATTAACCCATTAATGGCTAAAGCGCCTGCCAAAACATGCCTCTAAAACATATGGGTGACTGGATATTCAACAATATTGTAATGCCTACAAAATAATTGACATCTCACCTCCTGAAGCAGATAGGAACATAATTCCAAAAATATTTCAGAGCTTAGACCTGTGGCGTAAATTTGTTATAACAACCCTTCAATATTTTCTTTTAAAAATCAACAAACAACTGTCACATCTGCGAGTACATTTAACTTCAACACTGGAGCGCAGTGACCTTGGCGGACCGATCCCCGGCTACAGAAGCTGGCTCTTGGGACATGGAATGTCACCTCTCTGGCAGGGAAGGAGCCCGAGCTGGTGTGTGAGGCCGAGAAGTTCCGACTAGATATAGTCGGACTCGCCTCCACACACAGCTTGGGCTCTGGTACCAGCCCTCTCGAGAGGGGTTGGACTCTCTTCCACTCTGGAGTTGCCCATGGTGAGAGGCGCAGAGCAGGTGTGGGCATACTTATTGCCCCCCGGCTCGGCGCCTGTACGTTGGGGTTCACCCCGGTAGACGAGAGGGTAGCCTCCCTCCGCCTTCGGGTGTGGGGACGGGTCCTGACTGTTGTTTGTGCATATGCACCAAACAGCAGTTCAGAGTACCCACCCTTTTTGGAGTCCTTGGAGGGTGTGCTGGAGAACGCTCCCCCTGGGGACTCCCTCGTCCTGCTGGGGGACTTCAACGCTCACGTGGGCAATGACAGTGAGACCTGGAGAGGCGTGATTGGCAGGAACGGCCCCCCCAATCGGAACCCGAGCGGTGTTCTGGTATTGGACTTCTGTGCTCGTCACAGATTGTCCATAACGAACACCATGTTCAAACATAAGGGTGTCCATAGGTGCACTTGGCACCAGGACACCCTAGGCCGCAGTTCGATGATCGACTCGTGTCATCGGATTTGCGGCCGCATGTTTTGGACACTCGGGTGAAGAGAGGGGCGGAGCTGTCAACTGATCACCACCTGGTGGTGTGTTGGCTTCGATGGTGGGGGAAGATGCCGGTCCGACCTGGCAGACCCAAACGTATTGTGAGGGTTTGCTGGGAACGTCTGGCGGAATCCCCTGTCAGAAAGAGTTTCAATGCCCACCTCCGGCAGAGCTTCTCCCTTGTCTCAGGGGAGGCGGGGGACATTGAGTCCGAATGGGCCATGTTCCGCGCTTCCATTGTTGAGGCGGCCGACCGGAGCTGTGGCCGTAAGGTGGTCGGTGCCTGTCGTGGCGGCAATCCTCGAACCCGCGGTAAGGGATACCGTCAAGCTGAAGAAGGAGTCCTATCGGGCCTTTTTGGCCTGTGGGACTCCGGAGGCAGCTGACAGGTCGGTACCTGTCCACCATCCGGCGTCTCAGGGGGGGAAAGCGGTGCACCATTAACACTGTGTATAGTGGCGATGGGGTGCTGCTGACCTCGACTCGGGACATCGTGAATCGGTGGGGAGAATATTTCGAAGACCTCCTCAATTCCACCGACACGTCTTCCTTTGAAGAAGCAGAGTCTGGGGTCTCTGAGGTGGGCTCTCCTATCTCTGGGGTGGAAGTCACTGAGGTGGTTGGAAAGCTCCTCGGTGGCAGGGCCCCGGGGGTGGATGAGATCTGCCCGGACTCTGGATGTTGTGGGGCTGTCGTGGTTGACACGCCTCTACAACATCGCGTGGACATCGGGGACAGTGCCTCTGGATTGGCAGACCGGGGTGGTGGTCCCCCTTTTTAAGAAGGGGGGACCGGAGGGTGTGTTCCAACTACAGAGGGATCACACTCCTCAGCCTCCCTGGTAAGGTCTATTCAGGGGTGCTGGAAAGGAGGGTCCGTCGGGAAGTCGAATCTCGGATTCAGGAGTAGCAGTGTGGTTTTCGTCCTGGCCGTGGAAGAGTGGACCTTCTCTACACCCTCAGCAGGATCCTCGAGGGTGCGTGGGAGTTTGCTCAACCAGTCCACATGTGTTTTGTGGATTTGGAGAAGGTGTTCGACCGTGTCCCTCGGGGGGTCCTGTGGGGGGTGCTTCGGGAGTATGGGGTACCGAACCCCCTGATACGGGCTGTTCGGTCCCTGTACAACCGTTGCCAGAGTTTGGTCCGCATTTCCGGCAGTAAGTCGGATTCGTTTCCGGTGATGGTTGGACTCCGCCAAGGTTGCCCTTTGTCACCGATTCTGTTCATAACTTTTATGGACAGGATTTCTAGGCGCAGCCGAGGCGGGGTCCGGTTCGGTGGCCTCAGTATTCCATCTCTGCTTTTTGCAGATGATGTGGTGCTGTTGGCTTCATCAAGCTGTGATCTCCAACTCTCACTGGAGCAGCCGAGTGTGAAGCGGTTGGAATGAGGATCAGCACCTCCAAATCCGAGACCATGGTCCTCAGTCGGAAAAGGGTGGCGTGTCCTCTCTGGGTCGGGGATGAGATCCTGCCCCAAGTGGAGGAGTTTAAGTATCTTGGGGTCTTGTTCACGAGTGAGGGCAGGATGGAGCGGGAGATCGACAGGCGGACCGGTGCAGCGTCTGCAGTAATGCGGACTCTGTATCGGTCCGTCGTGGTGAAGAGAGAGCTGAGCCAAAAGGCGAAGCTCTCGATTTACCGGTCGATCTACGTTCCGACCCTCACCTATGGTCACGAGCTGTGGGTCGTGACCGAAAGAACGAGATCCCGGATACAAGCGGCCGAAATGAGTTTCCTCCGCAGGATGTCCGGGCTCTCCCTTAGAGATAGGGTGAGAAGCTCGGTCATCCGTGAGGGGCTCAGAGTCGAGCCGCTGCTCCTCCGCGTTGAGAGGAGTCAGTTGAGGTGGCTCGGGTATCTGGTTCGGATGCCTCCTGGACGCCTCCCTGGAGAGGTGTTCCGGGCATGTCCCACCGGCGGGAGGCCCCGGGGAAGACCCAGGACACGCTGGAGAGACTATGTCTCTCGGCTGGCCTGGGAACGCCTTGGGATCCCGCTGGAGGAGCTGGTTGAAGTGGCTGGGGAGAGGGAGGTCTGGGTTTCCCTCCTAAAGCTGCTGCCACCGCGACCCGACCTTGGATAAGCGGAAGAAGATCGATGGATGGATGGATGGACTGGAGCGCAGTTGTAATAACCTCGGGGGATTAAGTGGTAATTGATAAGTTTAAAAATGTTTTATTTTACTACGTTTAACTCTTCTTAGCAAGTCAGTGTCGCGTCAGTGGTGATCTATTCTTAGAACTCTCCTCCCCCTTTTCTTGCACATGTGCACTTGCAGGAGAAGTTAATTGAAGGTAATTCACTTCAAAGAGTCTGCTCATTTATGCGACTTAAGAGCTCATTAAGGTGACAAACAGTATTAGCGTAGTAGTTTTTTTTTTAGGGCCCGAGCAGCGGCGGCGGTGCCGCTGCGAGGCCCTATTGTTTTTCAAGGAATTCTTATTAGGGCCCGAGCAGCGGCGGTGCCACTGCGAGGCCCTATTGTTTTTGTAGGAATTCTTCTTATTAGGGCCCGAGCAGCGGCAGCGGCGGTACCGCTGCGAGGCCCTATTGTTTTTGAAGGAAATCTTCTTCTTATTATTCTTATTAGGGCCCGAGCAGCGACCGCTGCGAGGTCCCTATTGTTCCTGAAGGAATTCTTATTAAGGCCCGAGCAGCGACCGCTTGGCGTGTTTCATCTTAAGATGTTTAAGATGCAAAGTTATCCAAAGTTTTTTATTTTGTCGCACGCCGTTGCCATAGCAATGCATTGTTTGCCAAGTAAAATGCTGCTTTTTTTTTTTTTTTGTCTAAACGAGCAAAAACTCATGAAACTTTGCAGACACATCAGACTTGTCGTAAACGTGAATATTTTAGAGATTTCTTGTGCAATTTGCAATAAATGCCTCAATAGAGCCCTTTAGGCATTTTTATGAAGCTTTTACGATTGTATGATTCAGCTTGATTTGTAAAAACCTATCAGCCTTAGACTAACAAAAAAGTATTCTATAGCTATGTGCCAAGCCATTTTGATTTTATTTTGTTAATTGTGCATCATTTTTGGCCTTTCCATGAAACGTTGCAAACACAAAGCATGGCAAACACATTTACAATTTAGACAGTTTCCTATTTCACTATACCCCAACATGCAAGTACCCCGATGTGCAAGTACCCCAACGTGGCCCGGGTTGCGAGGGCGCTTTATAGCTGCTCGCAGCTCTAGTTATTCTTCTTTTTCTTTGTTTTTATTCTTTTCAGCAAACAATCACATTTTTGAGACACTAAACGTGAACGAAAACTCACCAAACTTAACACGCAGATCGGGCCTGGTGAAAAATTTGATATTTTAAAGTCGTCATACATGATAACAGAAAAATGGCTCTGTAGCGCCACCTACATAGCTTAAACGGATCCCTGTCCCGCTACGATTGTCCTACGGCTATGAAAATTGTGTGGCACCTGTAGCATATCCAGATGAACAAAAACCTCTTTGATATGTGTACCCTAAAATAGACAGGAATGATGAGTATTTAAATGTCAAATTTTGGCCCATTGTTGCACATTTACACGGGTCATGCTTTTGCCCACTTCTCCTACACGGTTAATCCGATTGACTTCAAACTTGGGATGTACCATCTCAACACCTGGGACAACACCATGGTAAAAAAATCTAAAGTTTTTGACATACTATATGACGGCGGCGGGGCATCAAATTTAGAGTTTCAAAATTCTTACTTAACGAAGCATTGGCGGTTGTAAGTTTAATCTAGAGCTACGGAAATTGGTACACATATGTAACAGACTATGACTTATAAAAAAGCCTGTTGGTGCCATGTGCTAAACCTAACAGAAAGTCCGCCAGAGGAGAGGCATCAAATTTTGTGTTTCAAAATTCTTACTTAATGAAGCATTCCCGGCTGTACATTTCACCGAGAGTTACCAAAATTTCAAGACAGATGTAACAGCCCTCAAGGTACAAAAAACTCTTTTTGAACCATATGTTAAACCTAACAGGAAGTCCGCCATTTTGATTTACTTTAGAACGTGTTGCCATTTTTTGGGCCATTTCATAGGGGTCTTATTTTAACGAACTCCTCCTACAGAGTTTATCCGATCATCTCCAAACGTGGTGTGATTCATCTTAAGATGTTGAAGATGAAAAGTTATTGAAAACTTTTTATTTCGTCGCACGCTATTGCCGTGGCATGCACAGTTTGCAAAGGAAAAAATTCCTTCTTAATGAAGCATTCCCAGTTGTACGAAGCAGCTGGAG
This sequence comes from Festucalex cinctus, assembly GCF_051991245.1. Classification (NCBI taxonomy): domain Eukaryota; kingdom Metazoa; phylum Chordata; class Actinopteri; order Syngnathiformes; family Syngnathidae; genus Festucalex; species Festucalex cinctus. The sequence continues at coordinate 19,864,359 of NC_135431.1, forward strand.
CTACGAAAATTTGTAGACACATGTAACAGCCCACGATGTACAAAAAGGTCTCTTGGTGCCATGTGCTAAACCCAACAGGAAGTCCCCCCAGGGGCATCACATTTTGAGCTAAAAAAACAACAACTCCTCTTTAACGAAGCATTCCCGGTTGTACGGTTCACCTAGAGCTATGATAATTTGCAGGCATACTAAAGAGCCCACGATGTACAAAAAAAGTCTCTTGGAATCATGTGCAAAACCAAACAGGAAGTCCGCCATTTTGATTTACGATGGGATTTGTAGCCATTTTTTGTGGGCTTTTTTAGGGGTCATATTTTAACGAACTCCTCCTGCAAAATTCATCCGACCGTCTTCAAACTTGCTGTGTTTCATCTTAAGATGTTTAAGATGCAAAGTTATCGAAAGTTTTTTATTTTGTCGCACGCTGTTGCCATAGCGATGTATTGTTTGCCAAGTAAAGTGCTGCTATTGTTTTTTTTTTTGTCTTTTCATGTGTGAAAACTCATGAAACTTTGCACACACATCAGACTTGTAATGAACATGAATTTTTAGAGACTTCTTGTGCAATTTGCAATAAATCGCGCCCTCTAGACATTTTTACGGAGCATTTCCGATTGTATGATTCAAGCACTATATAACTAAAGATGACTTGACCTAGATTTGTGAAAACTGGGAGGCATACCTATTAGCCGAAGACCTACAAGAAGTATTCTGTAGCCGTATGCTAAACCTAAAAGGAAGTCAGCCATTTTGAATTTATTTTGTGAATTGCTCACCATCTTTGGCCTTTTTTTTTTTTTTTTTTTTTTTTTTTTTGAACTTACATTTTATTGAGTTAATTTTTTACAGCAATAGAGCATTTTGTACAACATTCCTTAAAAGAAAAACAATATACATGTATATGGAAAGAAAATACAATGATTAGGACATAAACAGTGTCATCTACATACTTAGCATTCCTACACAGCCAACAATAGTCACTACAGTCACTACAATCAACGAGTAGTACATCCACAAGCACCCTTCCCAGCGCGTATAGCTAGTTGGACCTCAATATCAAATCTTCCACCTGGCTCCATCTTTTTCTAAAAATATGCATTTGAATTCGTAATAAGTAGGTTATCTTTTCCATGTGATAGATTTCTCTCAATTTTTTAATCCAAAAATTAAAGGAGGGAGGTTCAGTTTGCAGCCAAGAGCTTGTAATACATTTCAGAGCTGCTGTGAAAAGAATGTTTAAAAGATATGTTGCAGCTTGTCCCTGCACCCCAGGTGGAGTGGTAACAAGTACAGCCACCGTTAAGTCCCTTGGTATTGTGACTTGAAAAATCTGGTTTATGGCCCTGTACACTTCATCCCAGAAACACTTTAATTTGGAGCAAGACCAGAAAATGTGTGTGTGATTAGGCACCTCAGTGCCGCAATTCCTCCAACACAGACTTGGGACATTAGGGGTCATCTTAGCAACAATGTCTGGGGTCCTGAAGTATCTACAACAAATCTTCCATTTAAATTCTCTCCATGTGTTGGAGTTAGTGGTCCGGTGCGCCAACATACATACCTCTCTCCACTTTTCATCAGATATAATCCGACCCGCCTCCACCTCCCATCTTTGTTTTGCAGAAATGGGCCGATCATGAGCCAATAACACAAATATTTTATAAAGTTTTGTAATAACTTTTTCGTGCTCTTGCCGTTTTTGACATTTAATTAAAAACATTTCAATCGGTGATGGGTCCGTTATTTTTCCCCATTCTTTATGAGATGTCAAAAAAGACCGTATTTGTAAATACCTAAAAAAATAACTTTTTTGGAGCTGTGAATTTCTCCCCAATTGTTCGAACGACAATAAACCATTTTTATCCATCAAGTGATGAACGTAGACAAGACCCTGATCAGCCCATTTCCGAAAGCCCACATCTAAACTATTTGGAGTGAAGGATTTCAAGTGTGCAATACTAGACAGAGCAGAGAGGTGAGTTGGCATCTTAAAGGCAAGTCTGACTCTCTTCCAGATGTCAAGTGTGTTTTTAGTCCACCTTCCCAAACCCAAAACCGAAATGTCAACAAATGACAAAGCCTGCAGAGGCACAGAGCACATTGTTTGTTCAATGCTTAACCATCTCGTATGAACATCACTTTGCAACCATGATATCAAAGGTTTTAATTGTGCTGCCCAGAAATAATATTTCAAATTGGGTAAATTAAGTCCACCCTCTCCCCTAACTCTTTGAAGTGTTTTATATTTTATCCGGGGGCGCTTCCCCTGCCATATAAATTTTTTAAAATTTTTTATCCACTTCTTCAAATGTAGTCCTAGGTACTTTTAAAGGCAACATTTGGAATAGGAATAATAACCTTGGTAAAACATTCATACGAATGGATTCTATGCGTCCAATGAGTGAGAGAGGCAGTGCTGACCAACGATCTAAGTCGTTTTTAATAGTAGTAATTATTCTGCCATAATTTGCATTATACAAATGTCTAATGAGATGGGAATAGAAATTCCCAAATACTGTATTCCCTCTTTTGGCCAACGAAACCCGCTTTGCCGTTTTAGCTCCAGAGAGATATCACCCAGAACATCCATGGCTTCTGTCTTATCTACATTAATTTTGTACCCAGAGTAGTACCCATATAATGATAACTTCTTCATTAGACATGGAATTGTAGTGGACGGCTCAGTCAAATACATAAGGACGTCGTCGGCGTACAGAGATATTTTATGTTTTTCATTGCCAATCAACACCCCTTTTATATCATCGTCATCTCTAATGAGTTGCGCTAACGGTTCAATGCTGATAGCAAAGAGCAAAGGTGAGAGCGGACAACCTTGCCGGCATCCACGTTCCAAATTAAACCTTGCAGACCGGAACCCGTTCACCCTGACAGCTGCTTGAGGGGAAGAATATACTGTTTCAATCCAATCAATAAACTTTGGGCCAAATTTGAATTTTCTTAACGTATGAATTAAATATTTCCATGAAACTCGGTCAAACGCCTTTTGTTTATCTAATGACAGGACTGCTGTCCTGGTCTTACTCTGTTTTTGATATGATATTATATTAAGTAAGCGCCTTAAGTTGTTTCCATAGTGTCTCCCAGTGATAAAACCAGTTTGGTCTGGATGAATGATATTCGTTATTTTGTTTAGCCGTTGCGCCAGTATAGCTGTCAAAATACGTCCATCCCCATTTAACATAGATAAAGGCCTGTACGAGCCACAATTAGTAGGATCTTTGCCATCCTTATGTAATACTACTATTGTTGCTTCTGACCAGGATGAAGCCATTGTTTTGGTTTGTAATGAGTAATGGTAGGCATTTAAGAGGAGGGGAGTTACTTCTTCCTGAAAACACTTGTAGAACTCATTTATTATTCCGTCTGGTCCGGGGCATTTGTTATTTTTAAACGATGAGATAATGTGTTTAATTTCCCAATCACGAATTGGTTCATCCTGGCCTGTAGAAGCAGATTCAGGCAGCGTGGTTAGATTAATACTCTGTAGAAATTGTGCTATTTCAGAATCATCAGTACAGGTATCGGTATCTTGGTAAAGGAGTTTATAAAAATTTGCGAAGGCTTCAGTTATCTCTTTGGGCTTGACTACAAATTTTCTTCCCACTTTTATTTTATGCACAATATTAGAGGATTGTTGTTTTCGTAATTTAAAAGCCAAAAGTCTGCTCGCTCTATTTCCATATTTATAATACTGGTGCTTAGCAAATCGTAAATTCCCCTCTATTTTTTCTGATAATAGCCCTTGAAGTTCCTCACGAGCTTTACTAAGATCTGCTAGGTTAGGTAACGTCCCTTGTTTGTGTTTATGCTCCAGTTCACGGATTTTGTCCTCTAATTCCAACTGCTTAACAAGCTTGCGTCGCTTTCTTGCTGTAGCGTAAGAAATGATACTCCCTCTTAAATACGCTTTAGCACAATCCCACAATACAATATGAGATATGTCTGGAGTATTGTTTGTATCCAAATAGTTCTTAAACTCAGTTTTAATAAAATCAACAAATTCTCTGTCGTTAAGGAGAGATGCATTTAATCTCCATTGCTTTGGGGTTGGTGTCAAGCCCAGATCCCACTGGAGAATGACTGGAGCGTGGTCTGAAATTGTGATGGGCATGATATTTATGTCTTCAACCCTATGCAGTTCAGCTTTGGGAGTAAAAAAATAGTCAATTCTCATATAGGTTGCATGTCTGTTAGAATAAAATGTAAAGTCTCTCCCTTTCGGGAATTTGGATCTCCATACGTCTACAATACCCACCTCTGCAGACAAATATTTGAGAATTTTTCCCATTTTTGGTAATGCGGTCTGAGATGCAGACTGTCTATCTTGTTGAGACATTACGCAGTTGAAATCTCCACCCATGAGTAAAAGGCCAGAGCTATACTCCGCAATCCTATTAAATAATAACTTCACAAAGCCCGGTTGGTCCTCATTTGGGGCATAGACATTAACAATAGAAACTGCAATGCCATCTCGGAGCCCATTGACCAGTATAAACCTGCCTTCTTCATCTCGATGTACTAATGTTTCAGCAAAATTAATTTGTCTATGCATTAATATTGCCACCCCTCTTCTTTTCCCAGAGCAGTGAGATGAATAATACACCTTATCAGCCCAGGATTTCCTCAGTTTCTGGCGCTCATCATCTGATAAATGTGTTTCTTGCAATAAGGCAATTTGGCATTTGAGGTGTTTAAGTTGTGACAATATTTTCTTTTTTTTGATCGGGCTACTCAACCCTCTCACATCATAACTTATAATTGTCAGAGGACTCATTTTTTTATTTTTATTTAACCTTTATTTAACCAGGATAGTCCCGTTGAGATTAAGAACCTCTTTTTCAAGGGAGTCCTGGCCAAGAGGCAGCAAAACAGTTTTCATTACAGTTACAAATAAAAGTTTCACTTACAATCACATAAAAATTATATAAAACAGTTACAAATCAATGAGGCCGTCTCAAGTGCTCTTAATCTGGATCTAAAATCGTTCAATGAAACAAGTTCCGTTAGTTTCCAGTCCTTTTGCAACATGTTCCATGCAGAAGGGGCAGAGAAAACAAAAGCCTTTTTCCCCAGCTCAGTGCGGGCAAATGGAACAGAGAGCAACAAAAGATCATTGGAACGCAAAGCATAAGAATCAACACTTTTCAATGTGATTAAATTACAAATATAAGAGGGCAGCAGTCCAAGCATAGCCTTGTAAATAAAAATGTACCAGTGAGTCAACCTCCTGGTGGACAAAGGAGGCCATCCCACTCGAGAGTACAGTTCACAGTGATGGGTCAAGGCTCTACAATTTGTAACAAACCTCAAAGCAGCATGATATACAGAGTCAATCTTACTCAAACACTGAGCTGAAGCATTCATATACAACACATCCCCATAATCTAAAACAGATAAAAAAGTTGCAGTGACAAGACGCTTTTTGACCTCAAAAGAAAAACAACATTTATTCCGAAATAAGAAACCCAGTTTTAGTTTGAGTTTCTTCACGAGGTTGATGACATAAAACATGACATAAAACAGTTAGTTGTTGTGAAAATAAGGCAATTTGGGGATTGTATTGGGGGAGAGGCGAGTGAAGAGAGGCATAGTAATGACCACATATGTAATGACATAGCTGTGCGCAGGAATGTTTGATCAAAATAAACTTTTACCTTTATAGAAGTAACACCGTAACATGTAAAAAATAATAGCTCGATTGTTCTCCTAAATGTAACTAGATCTCCGGGGAACAGGAAGATCAGAATGCAAAAGAAAACAACACTAATAACAAAAAAACTAACATATGAAACGCAAAAGTGTGGGATAACGTCCCGAGCCGCTGTATTTAAGCAGCAAAAAACACCGTCTGACACGATGTGCTCTATCCACTCCAAAAGAGAGGAGCAAAAACCAAACTGTTAATTAGCCAACCAAAACAACATTGGAGCTTTGGCTCCTGCAGATCACATATGGAATAAGAGAAAAAAACCCGACAAGTATTCAATTTTAGTCTACTAAACAAAAGTACAAATGATACATTATTAACAATTAACAATTCCAGGTAAGGGAAAAAAAATGCCAGTACCTTATGTAAATAATAAACCAAATTGTGCAAGCAACAATATAATATGTCACCGTTCCTATCAGCAGAGACTGGCGACATTTTCGAGCACACAGTACCTTAAGGTTACCCCTCAGGCACAGAAAGGATAGTAGACTGGATGTAAGTCATGGCCTTGGCGGGGTCTTGAAACTCCAGGCTTTCGTTCTTGAAGGTGATACGGAACCTTGCTGGATAGCACAATCCTAAACGCACATCACGACGCCCCCGCAAAGCTTTCCGTGCATCTGTGAATGCGGCTCGGGCTTTCGCAACTCCCGTGGTGTAGTCCGGGAAAAAGCTGATCCTCTTTCCGTTGTACGTCAGCTGGGCTTTCTCCCTGGCTCTTCTCAAGATGTCCGCAGCATCCCCATCGTAATGCATCTTGGCAACAATCACTCGGGGCCTGTCGTCACCTGGCTTCTTGGGTGCAAGTGTACGGTGCGAGCGATCAACTTTGACATCCCTGTCCAGCTGTAGAACGTGTTTAATGATTTTAGACACTTCCTTTGGACTACTGGAGTTTGGATATTCATCGATGCCCACAATGCGAATGTTTCCACGCCTCATCCTTCCTTCCAGATCTTCACACTTCTCCCGAAGTGATTTTACGTCGTTCTGGAGCCCTTTTACCGTGGCTTTCAATTCGGTTACATCATCAGACCATGCAGACATATCATCCTTCCCTTCCTGGACGTCGGTTTCAATGCTATCAAATCTAGCATTCACCGCAGCAGCACTGCTAGCAATCTCAGCCCGCGCCGCCTGGAGCTCAGCTCTGAGAGCGGCGAAGTCATTCGCCAAGGCGTTCTTAAGTTCCTCCCTTATGATTTGGCTGATGTCGCCTCTCAAGGTCCCCAGAATCTGAGCTTTAACGTCGTCGCCCATGTCCCGAGGTGACAGTTTGGGCTTGGAGTTGTCCGATTCAGTAGCATGTTGCCTCGTTGTCGGCCTTTTGGGCTTCTCACCAGCGCCGTCGAACTTAAATTTCTGTAGTTTATCCGGCATGCGCAGAAATGAGCCACGTTAGCGAGTCCTCGAAGGTTCAAAGTTGCAATACACCAATTTTCGTTTTGTAGCGATAATTGGGTCGCCTTTTGGACGAATTAATAATCTGGACGTTACAGAGGTAAATTATATTTACCTCGATAACCTCTAGGGGCACCACGTTGGTTTTGCTTAGGGTTAACAGGAGCAAACAACGACCCAAATCCTTCTTGCATCAGTCATTTATAATCTAAAGTCGCCACACTCGATGTTCAGTGGTTCGTTGTACTAACAAAAGAATAATAATCCACTCGGAGACACAGATGACTTAGGCGGAATAGAGTTAATAAAACATACATTTATTCACGATTGCTACACTACAGAATCAAAACACTGCCTATCTAACTACTCTACCGTCAGAAGAAAAGAAATAAAAATAAATCTAATGAAAATAAGGAAGGAATGCGAATGGATAAGGAAACAGGGAAAAGAGAAATTTGACCTGCCAGATCTGTGATATGTTTCAAACGTAAGTTGCACGCAGTGGTACCAATTTGGGAATCATATGCACACTTACGAGCATCGTTTGCGTCGAATGAGCAGAAAGGTCTTGAAAAAAGGGGGAAAAATAGTCAATGTTCGTTCCAAAAGGCAAGAAAATCAAAAGGGGGTATTCCACAGGTGATCAAGGGAAGCCGCTCAGGGGGCTGACGTAGTTGCGCGGCTCGTCCCTTGATTGGTCGGCGACTCGGCAAGGTTGGTTCTGCCGGACAGCTGTCCGACTTCAGGTGTTGGAGCTCGGTTCGCTACGCGCCTGCGTACGGGGAAGGCCAGCCGTTGGAGGTGAGCTGGCACCGCGGCGGGGCGCCACCGACTAGCAGGTGAGGTGCGGGGCGGCTTAGGTGCACAACCTCGCATCCGGCGGTACGTTGTAAGCGTACCCCGGGGCCGCGGAGTTCGCCGCTGGCGGGCACTCCACCGATGGTGAAGAGAAAAAAAAAGGAAAAAAGGAGTAAAAGAGTCTTTGGGGTCAGCGTTGCAGTTTGCTCCTGCTTTGGCGTGGCGTGGAGCGAGTGTCTGCTCTCGGCAACGGTTGCTGCCAGAAAGGAAAAGGCCACGTGGTTGGCAAGTTTCTTGGAACAAAGAGTTCGAGCAGGCTGGGACACTCGCAGGTCGTGCAACAGAGTTTTGGAAGAGGCTTGGAAGCAAGAGGGAGAGCGAGGGGTCTTCTCGTCCTTTTAAAGTCTATGGGCGGGGCTTCAGTAGGTGGTGGCACACCCTTCTGTTCGCTCGCGCAGACTTTAGAAAAAAAATTATTAAAGGGATTAATAATTTGGCATTAAATTTGGTCAGTCTGGCAAATCAGTTTTCCCACACAACCCGTTTAACACACATCGTAATTAATGCATCATAAACTAACTTGTGAGGTAACTTCTACTTGTCTAATCTGACTGAACTGAAAGATATTGATTATCTTTCATTCTTTATGGAGTACAAATGAAATAGGATGTTCATACACACAAAGACATAACATGAATCATTCGTAGTTCAGTTATCTGTCGAGAATTAACATGGTATAAATGTGTAAAATGCGGTTACTTATATGAAATGTCACTAAGGATAGTTCCAAGTTTCACCACTTGACGGTGCTGTTGCTCCGTCTAGACGTTCCAGGAGTGCCCGTTTGGAAAGGTGGCGCCAGAATAGCCTTTGTGATTGATAAGAAGTCATGAACATTCCTTTGATCAGTCATTTGTGTATTCCAAATCATTGGAGCCATTTGTTCGGGCTCCGAGAAGACGGGCTTGAATACACTCCTTCGGCAGACGCATAAATTCCTTTGTCACCTGGTCAGCGGCTTCAAAAGAGCTTTGTTGGTGGTCGGGTGACCACCTGCAGAGCTAACCAAGCTTAGATCCTGTCTGGGCAGTGGAATATTTATGCGACTGCAGAGAATTTGCTTTAGAAGAAGCAAACTTTAAAAAAAAAAAATTAGAGAGTGCATTGGGCCATAGGCCATAGTTGTTACAGTTTCAAAAGGGCAGGAAAAATGTCATTTTTTAAGTGAAATGAGAAAAAGTCTGCAGGAGCTCAGAGAAGCACGTCTTTACTCCATTTCGGCTCACGAGCGCCCATCTTTGGCCTTTTGATAAAACTTTGCACACACAAGACTTATCAAAAACATTATCGATGGTCCTTGTCCTATTTGACAGTACCCCAACATGCCAGTACCCCGACATGCAAGTACCCCAACGTGGCCCAGGTTGCGAGGGCCCTTTATAGCTGCTCGCAGCTCTATTTTATTTTATTTTTTTTATCAACCGCTACTTTGCGGAAATTAACCTATCGCGGGTGGACGTGGAACATAACACCCCGCGAAAAGTGAGGGAACACTTGGATCTTTTGCAGGCATTCTCATCGATGCCATGAGGAAAGGCTACTGGATCATCCTTGATGAATTGAACCTGGCCCCCACTGATGTTCTCGAGGCCCTCAACAGGCTGCTAGATGACAACAGGGAGCTTTTCGTGGTGGAGACACAGGAAGTCGTTAAGGCTCACCCAAGATTCATGCTGTTTGCTACCCAGAACCCCCCTGGTCTCTATGGGGGTAGAAAGGTATTCCTTCTGCTTCTGACAGATAATGCAACACGTCTCCCAGAAAATTGAAACAATTACTTATTCTTTGGTTTTCTGTTTCTTTTGTTTGCGTTGACACAACACAAAAAAAGCAAAGAAAATATGGAATGGAATTGTCTGTGGGATTTTGAATCCAAATCCACACATACCACATAATAGTAAACAAAATTTTGCCAGTCCGTTATTCGCGAGCAGCTGGGCCATCTTTCCGTCATGATCAGTCGGCTATTATTTTAAGCCAACCAAATTTGTCATATTCAGTCTGTCACTCCGTCGTCGTTATTTTAACCGAGCTTCCGTCATCACTAAATTACAGTTCATCCCCGTGTCGAGAACATATTATTTACTACATTGCACGCATTGGCAGCACAAGCATATCACAGAATCAGACACAGCCATATAGTTAAAGTTAAAAAGTTGCCGTATTTTCACAACCATAAGGTGCAACATATTAAAAGGCAGAGCCTAAGTTATTAGTATTTAACAAACACATAATATTGGGCGCAGGCATAGTAAAACATAAGCTAGCTTAAATCATACGGTAACATGCTTTCACGCTAACACATACGCTAGCATGTACGCTGTATGTTTTTAGTGTATGTTTTTTAAAAGGCAGCAGGAGCAACACTGAGTTCGGTTGTACTTTATTGAAGTATTTAACACTCACGTTACTTTTGATCAATCCTCTTCCTCAAATCCCTCAAAAGTCGTCGTCTTCTGTAACCAAAATTAACACCTGGCAAGTTCTCCATCAAACACGCCAGGTTCCTTCTCGTCATGCGGTGTTATGCCAAAGTATACTTTCCCCCATAAAAAGAATGTATCCGCGGGTACAACGCATGTTTTTAGAAAGAAGCTTTTATCAAAACAACTTTTTAACAAAAGAAAACCAAGCACCCGCTCGCATTCTGCAGTGGACTCAGTGACCACACACAGTTGGAAATCTCAGCTCAGATGACTGAATGTTAGTTTTCGGTTTTGTTCAGGATGTTTGAAGTTTAAATACTTATTTACAAGGAACATTTTTGAAGACTCCACTTTTCTGTAGTAAAAACTAAGATTCTGCGGCAGGGGATAACATTTTTTACAGAGGTATGTTTTGGCACAACACCGGCACTACCAGGGGCATGTCTTGAGCGTCCGCATGCCATCTTTTTTCAATTTCACGTTCTCATAATTCCTACTAGTCCTCACCTAGGTCCGCCTTTCCTGTATTTAAGCAATGTATCGATTATTTTCCAAAGTCTCACGACAATATTTACAGATTTTGGCACTCGGTGCACACAAAAGGTGCACCTCATGATTATAAGACTTTTTAAGTGCGCCTTATGGTTGTAATAATAAGTTTAAAAAAGAAAAAAGAAGAAAAAAAAAAGACTGACACGCACACAGCATAGTATTGGTGAAATAAAATGAATATGGGACAATGTCAGTGCGATCTCATGTGTTGAACACCTCAGAACAGAGTACCTTTTGTTGAAGCCAATCCATGATCTATAATTAAAGTGATATTAAGAGAGCCCAGGTCACGATGGAGAGTGTGTCTCCCTGTTGGCCTGAGAATGCCTCGGGATCCCCAGAAACTGCTGGATGGACTGATTAGGAACTGATTTAAAAAAATGTTTGACTCTCATTTACCTCCAGGTACTCTCCAGAGCATTCAGAAACCGCTTTGTGGAGCTGCATTTTGATGAGTTGCCTAGCGCAGAGCTGGAGACCATTCTCCATCAGAGGAGCAGTATGCCTCCATCATACTGCACCAAACTAGTCAAAGTCATGACAGATTTACAGGTATGTCTATTTTAGGGGTGGAATAAAATCAATAATAATAATAATAATAATAATAATAATAATAATAATAATAATAATAAACCCACGAGTATTACAAATACCATGTTGAGATCTGGCACGGGATAGCCTATCCCCAGTTATGGGTCAAATAGCATCTTCACTAATATGAGTAGTAGAAATGTATAATGTGGAAAGGAAACCATAGGAAGGAAACCATACCACATCGTTCGTCGCGCGGGTGATCAAGGAGTGCATCCCTCAGTGGTCAGGCTGAGGTCGTAAAGTTGCCTACAGATCTACACTCTCAACCTCCAGTGGCGGCTAACCCATCTGAGAGTCTCTCCCAACAGGGTCCTTCCACACCAGAACGGGCGGGTACCAGTACAGATAGAGGAAACAGCAGACAGAAATGGATACGAGAGGATTACATTGAAGTCATGTTCTGTTATTACAAGGCAAAGGCAGACCCTAGTGAAGGTGTAACAAAAGTAGGGCTGTCAAAGTTAAAGCGTTAATAGATTAATTAATCACAGAAAAAAGTTAAATTAATCACATATTAACGCAGATTAACCGCACTATTTTTTTGGACCGCACTTGAGCCTTGAACGTAACCGCGGATGGTTACATTGAAGGCTGCACAGGTCAGTGATTAGGTCAATGCACGGCATTTCCTATGCCTGTTGTTCCAAAATGAGCGGGGTGACTCCAGTTGGTGTGCTCGGTGGTAAATTTCGCTTTCAAAAACACCCCGACGGGACTTTAGATAAAACAAAAGCAATTTGCGTTTAATTAATTGCTGAATTGCACCCAATTGCTATGATGCTGTTACGTTTTGAGCAATACACGCATGCTTGCGTACATGCATTTAATCAATGTTTGCAAATGACATTCAGATAATAAAATGCATTGTCAAAATATTACGGTATTTTGTATTATTGTATTATGCAAATATGCGAGTAATTTATCTGATTAATCGTGATTAATCAATATTTAAAAGTGTGATTAATCAGATTAAAAATTTTAATCATTTGACAGCATTAAACAAAAGATACATTCAGAATATGGAGGGAAAGAAACCCAAATGAAAGGCCCAACCCAACAGCCAATGCACTGATGAACCTACATAGATATATTGAAAAACAACACCAACTAATGATTTGAACTATTTACCTAGATAACATCAAGCAACTGATTCAAAATGAACTGAATGAAGAGAACAACCAACCAAACAAAAGAATCCAGCAATTGTTATGAGGAATCAACCAAAGGAGAGGTAGAACCATCAAAAAAAAAAAAAAAAAAACATCCGAGTCCAAAGACCTAGTTTAGAGATTAAGAGGGCAAGAGCTGAATGAGAAAACATCAGGTTGGCAGAGAGGCCCCCTCTACCGAAGATATCAGTGAACAGAAAAGTTAAGCTGTTAATCAAACAAGCAAATTGGTACTAAAAGAGTCACCCAACCTCAATAACATCAATTTGCTTCAATATGTCACTGCTTATGTGATATCTGAAAAGATGGGTAAAATACCAAAACTCCCAAAGGGCAATAAATGGCAACAACCAAAATGGAGGACAAGAATAGAGAATCAGATCAAAAGCAAGAGAGCTGATCTGTCAGTACTAACGGACATGGCACAGAAAGATGAAAGCCAAAAAGATCTCCAAGAAAAAACAAAGAATAAAAAAAAAAAAAGCCATACAAAATAACAAATCAAAAACTGCAAACAGTAAGAGAATCCCTTATGTTGAAATTTCAAGCAAAAGCCCAGAGAATCAGGAGATATGTAAGAAGAAGTAAACAATTCAGTCAAAACCAGATGTTTGCATATGATAGGAAAAAGTTATTCAGAAACCTTGGTAAAGACCAGGTATTAGTTGAAAAACCACCGAAGAAAGAAGCAACAGAAACATTTTGGCCTAACATCTTGGAGAACGGCAGAGTACAACCATTTAGCACAATGGATAAAGAGTGAGGAGCAGAAATATGCTGTAATAGTGTCACCCATGGAAGGACATAAGCCAAGATGAGCTGCAGACTGTTTTAATTAAAAATTAGCAACTGGAAGTCACCCGGCCCTGATGCAGTTCCTAACTTCTGGCTAAAGCAATTCACAGCACTACGTCAACATCTATTTAATGCATATAACCAAGCAATAGAACACCCAGAAAATCTGCCCGATTGGTTCACTACAGCACAAACATATTTAATACCAAAGAAAGAAGACAGAGAAACTATAAAACTATAAAGTAATTGCCTGTTTATCAGCATCCAACAAGGTGCTCATATCGCTTTTAACCATACAGTATTGCTGGAAGAACAGAGAGGCTCTGTCAGGAATTCATGTTGATGCAAAGATCAGCTCCTAATAAATAAAATGATCATAGAAGATTGCAAAAAGAAGAAAAAGAACTTAAGTATGACTTGCCTGTAACAATGTTCCTCACAGTTGGATACTGAAGACTTTACAGATGTACAGATTTATTGAAAAACTAATCAAGTTCATGAGGACCTCAATGAACAACTGGAAAACCATGATGAAGCTATGAAGGATGTATCACAACAAATCAGATCAAGAACAAAAGAGGGATCTTTAAAAGAGATTCATTTTCACCTCTGCTATTTTGTCTAGCTCTTGTGTCTTTATTATCAGAGATGGCTACATCTGGATATGGTTACAAGATCTCAAACACAAGTGCTCCAATCAGCAATCTGTTTTACATGGATGATCTAAAATTGTGTACCAAGAACAAGTTGGAGAACTTAAAATAGTGGAGCAATTCAGTGATGATATTGGTATGGAATTTGGACTTGAGAAATGTGCCAAAGCCAGCTTCAAGAAAGGTATAATAATATTATAATAGGTGACACAGAAATACTAGAGTTGGACCAAGAATGAGTATACAAATACCTGGGTGTGGATGAAAGTGATGGTATCCAGCATAGTTAAATTAAGGAGAAGATAAGAAAGGAATATAATTGGAGAAGAACATTAATTCTAAGAACTGGGCTCAGTGGAAGAAACAAAATAGAAGCCATCAATAGCCTTGCAATTCCAGTCGTGCAATACAGTTTTGGCATCATTGTGTTGTGTACTGAGAGGTTTGGATTCCAAATGCAGACACAAATAAGATATTATCTATTTATTTACATCGAGGCAGAAACTCAGAGACGCTGTACACAGGACAGGTGGACAATAATCCGGCAAACCACACACAATTCTCAGACTGCACCCACAGACAGTGAATCGTAAAGGACTAAAGAACGACATCACATAGGTCCCGACATCACCGAAAGGATTAAAGGTTGAGATCACAAACATTACGTTTTGTAAACAGACACTTGTTACATCGGTACCTGAACAGACACATAACAGATCATGAACTCTGGCGCATGCAACCCAGGACATGACACATTGACTGGAATAGCTCAGAAGTGAAGAGGATTGACACAAAAACATGTAAACTATTAAACATGCACAAGATGTTACATCCTAAAACAGATGTGGAAAGGCTGTACATCCCAAGAAAAGATGGCTGTAGGGGCCTGATTGATGTACAAACAGCATTCAAAACAGCAATAGTAGGGCTTCATCACTATCTGAAGAACAAAGAAAGGCAATATCCAAAGCAGGTTCTTGAACATGAAAGATTTAAAGCCAAACATTCAATACCCAAAAATGTTCAAAATTCAAAAGTGAAGTAGCAATGCCAGAGATAGACAACAGAGAAGATAAATCTGCCTCTGAAAATGCTAAAGCCCTGAAATGTTTAAATCCAAGATAAAGTCAATGAAAGAAGAAAAGTGGAAAAATAAAGCGTTGCATGGCCAGTATCCAAAGATCTTAGAGAAGCCTCATGTAGATACAGTCGCTACCAACAAAGGGTTGTCAAGTAATTTGAAAGGAGAAACAGAGGGAATACTTGTAGAAACTCAAGACCAGGTAATAAACACCAGAGACTATCAGAAAGTAATGTGACCAGCAAGTGAAGAACAAATGCAGAATGTGCTCACAATATGAAGAGACAGTGGACCATATTCTATCTGGATGTGAGGTACTTGCCATCTCCAGGCACAATAACGCTGCAGCACATCTCCATTGGTGCATATGTAGAGATTATGATGTAGAGATTACAGACAAATGGTGTAAAAACACAAGCCAGAGACGGTGATGCACAGTAAAGATAACATCACCATCATGTGAGACATGTCAGTAAATACTGATAGAACTATAACAGCGAACAGGCCAGACATCATCGTTAAAGATTCAGTCAATTCCACCTGCAAACTGATTGATGAGATTGTCCCATTAGTTCGAAACATCACATTGAAGGAAAGGGGAGGAGCAAGTACAAATACCTAGAACTAGAAATACAGAGAATGTGGCACATGAAAAGCATAACGATCCCAGTGGTTGTTGGTGCGCTTGACACAGTGAAGAAGGGTATGGTAGAAAACAGAAGAATCAAAGTATCAAAGAATCAACATGAATCTTCAACAAAGTTTCGAGAGCCTCATTCTACATACTATGTCTCGCTGAACAAAGCTGAGATATTGCGAGGCGGAATATTAACGTTAATAACAAAGCACTGATAAGACAAAATTATAGTTAATCAAAATTATTAGTTCATTTTCAAGTTTTTTTTTTATAAACTTGCAAAAAGTCAATGTTTGTAACAAGGACAAAATGTAGATGTTAAATAAAAACATCTTTTGGTTATCAGATTAAATCATTTTGTATAAAAATAAATAAAATAAATTTTAAAAAAAGCAAAAAAATCAAATCGAAAATTGGGAACTGAAAATCGTAACCGAATCAGGCTTGAGTGAAGGAATCATTACATCCCTAGCTCTTTGTATTTATCTGGGAATTGGTGGAGAATGGATGTCGATAATGATGTAGAAAAATGTCAGGTTTAAACACCATCTTTGACATTTTTAAACTGCAGAAATAAGGAGACAGACATTAAAATGAGAAAAACAAAGCCTTTACTTGTACAAGGAGAGATGAGCGAGAGATGTGTGCTGGTCACAATCCTCTGGCCCACTCTGGCACACATTCACATTTCTTGTCTTTTCATGGAGTTCGCGAAACAAATGGTCACAAAAGGAGGTGGAGACATAGCAGCGGTGTGGCATCACAAATACAACAGTCATAAACACAGGACACATCCTCTAACCATAAAACTTTTTTACGACCACTAATCCTTGAAGGCTGTCTATTGTCCTGGTGTGAAGTTCTTCATTCCCGCATTCCAGACGTCCTTAGGTTGAATACACATACAGCAACCCAAACTGATAATGAAATACTGAGTACATGCTTTAAAATTAAATCTATGCAATATAAGAGAAAATATGGAATAATATATACATAATAATCCTAACATTTCCCTCCTGTTATTACATATTTACTCAAAGTCTCATACCATGTATTTGTTAAAAAAGCAAAACATCACCATCACAGTGCATAACACAATTTTTTTTCCATTACACAAATAAGTCCTTTGTCAACACTATCACATAGAGCATGACGTAACATTTCTCTTTCCATCATAAAACCCCTTATTAGTAAAATTATCATAAGCACAATATAATTCAACGAGTCGTCTTTACATTACATTATCCAATGTTTCTGTATGTAATTCTCAGCATTAATAATTCAACCAGCTGTCTCTCTTCCTCTTCAAGATGGCCCCAAAAACAAACATCAAAATCAAAAAGACAGCCCCAACTGAGTGATCGCATCTTACTCTCTATTTGATTCAGGAAAGGGACTCGTCTTCTTGAATTGTCCCTTCTGACACGTCCTGCACAATAGACAGGCCCTGGACTTCACAGCGGTTGGGGAAACTTCGAGGGTAGCAAACAATGTGCTCCCAACCTCTTCACTGACTTACTTGGTCAGACTTTTCACAGCTAGTCAAGCTGCTTGTTTCTCCTCTGACCTCACTTCAGTCAGGCTTCGCCCCGCAACCTGGCAAGCTGTTAGTCAATGGTACCTGTTTTGTGCCATGTGATAGGTGAATCCAGGAGAGTCGTTCAGCGATCTTCACAACCTTTGGGGCCAACAACACTTACAAGGGCCTTCCCACCTTGGGCTGGACCTTTAATCAAAGTCAGTCACTACCCTTGATGGGAGGCTTGCCTTCCTGCTGAGATAGAGAGTCATCTGGCATTTGATTAAACATTTTCACTTCCTTATCATTTAAACAATCTTCTCATATAGTCACTTAAATCAATTTCTTTCATCTGTATGGCTTAACAGGTTATTACATTAGGCAAATTTAAATGGTCTACCACAGGAAATTTCA
>NC_135431.1:19887188-19892188 GCF_051991245.1 Festucalex cinctus
AATTAATTACAGAGAACTCTAAGACACTGTAAAAACACAATTCTAAATTCCCTGCTGAACTTTTACAACCAAAAACTCACTTTACCCAGAACTCAAAAATCCTGGGCATGTTGGTAAAAAGCAGCTATTAATAATTGTACTCTTTTAAGAACATTCAAGTTAAATTATAAATGCCATTTTTTCTTTTAATCAAATACAAATCTCAGTTATTCATTTATTTTAAATAACTCACCACTAATAATATGTTTGCCTTCTAAACCATTTTAATAATCTTTTCCCTTCAATGCCTATTTTACTTATCAGGTTCTGGTGAGGGAGAATTTGTTAAATTTCACAGTTAATCACAGCAGGAGCTAAATCAGAATTCAATTAGGAAAACATTCCTCCGTGTAACCAATCTTTGATACAAACTTTAGGACTATATTCAAAACAACATTGTAAAGGCTCTTTCTTGCAATTTTATGTTGTTCTCTAATCTGGATCTGCATGAGTCACACCAAATCTATTAGTAAATGTAGACACCACAGTAATGAACTTTTAGAACATTTAACTCCTAGCAAGTATTTTCAAATTCAGTCAATAAGGATTAAATTACTACCTGTCTTACTCTGTTAGAAAGTCATGAAATCATTGCATTTCCATTTAGAAGCTTCTACTATCAGTGTGATATCAAGGCCTTCACCATTTGGCAATTTGACAAAAAGTGCCTCTACACACTTTACAATAAAGTCATAGCTGAAAACCATCATTACTTACTTAATTCAAAGTTTCAAATTTCTTTAAACTTGTAGTCTGTAATCAAGAATTGTTCTGCCTCTTTACAAATAGGAATTTTCCACTTAGATCATAAATCTTTCACAGGAAGGAGAGACTTGCTAAATTCTTGTTCACAGAAAGTGGAGGAGGGTCACGCTCTCTGAGGGGTCAGACTGCACCTCCCCACTTCATGTCTTGTGCCAAATGTTTGTAATTTAATTACTCAGCCTTATTGTCATTTGTCTTCTGTGTAAACCTTTATTCGTAAATTTTCATAGGCACAATTTGCCTGTTGTTCACATTCAGGCCAACAGTTTGAGTGGCCAAAAGATCGGAATAAATTCTAAATTGTTTGTTTGCGCGAAGTGAATGAATTTCACGCCAGTGTCGAGTGTTCTTTGTTACAAGCACTTCGAAGATCTGTTTTTTCAACCGTTTTGCTCATGATAAAGGGTTTGCACAGTTAGGTGTTGTTACAATCAATTTGGAAAAAACCGTGTGGTGTCTTAGAAATTCCGTTAGTTTGAAAATGGAATTTGTTGATGAATGTACATGCCATGTCCTCTTGGAAAACTGCAATATTAGGCAGTAGTATGGCCCCTGAAAAGTGGATGTTACAATGACGATATTTCGAAAATATATATATCCTGATCACTTGTTCCATTCGTGCTCTCTGGCCGCAGTCATTGCGCAGAGGCTCTTCTGTGTTTGCAGGCAAACAAGGCTTCATTACCCTCAGGGATCTTTTTCGCTGGGCAGATCGCTACAGACTGGAAGAGCAGACTGAAGCCTCTCATGACTGGCTTCAGCATTTGGCTGATGACGGTAAAGCTTGTCCAAATGTCTTTGTAGTCTTCATCTGTTGCCCGTGTTTCCACTTCTTTTCTTTTGTTCAGGGTACATGTTGCTGGCAGGACGTGTTAGAAAGCCTGAGGAGGCGGCCACCATCCTGTCTATCCTGGAGAAGCACTTTAAGAGGACCGTGAACCCAGAAAACCTGTTCTCTCAGAAACAAGTCAACAGCCAGTTTTGTGAGTATACTTCCAACAGGCAGTAATATATTAACAATATTGGCCAAAACTACTTTCCTGCTAATCGGGATGGAACGATAACGGCAATATTGTGATATCGCGATATTAAAACTGCCACAATATCGTTGTCACGATATTAAAAGCAGCATATCTGTTAAAAAAAAACAAGTCTGGTTGATTTCCATTTGTACAGTTCTATTACACTCTGGTGGCTAGTTTCTTAGTGCAGTTTGATTTTTGGCCCTTATGTGTGTAAAATCCACGCTAATCGTCTGATGAAGGGGTACGTAATATGTTTGTGAAGTGAGTAAATATGTGGGGGAACTCAATGTGTGCGTGTATTAGATAGTAAGTGCCTCAATATTAAGTGTTATGAATGATTGTAGATTGTTTATATGCATTACCATTATGTACAAAAGCACACTATTGTGCTTTTTTTGTTTAACATGAGCTCATTTTATTACAATATTGTGACCTTTTTTTATCGTCGACATGTGTACAATATCGTGATAATTATCGTATGGTGACTTTCATATCGTGGTATCGTATCATGACATTTGGATATTGTTACATCCCTAATATATCTATGCCTGTTGAAACCATTAATCCTGCTGCATGCAGGCTACATTCTTATTTACAAATATACCTTCTTTGATTGACAGATCCCCTTGATAGCATTTTTGGAGTTCCAGAGGATTTTCATCATGTGGTGTGGACACGCAATATGAGGAGGCTAGCTGTACTAGTTGGAAGAGCGCTGCGATTTGGCGAGTCTGTGCTGCTTGTTGGGGACACTGGGTAAGGTCTTGCAATCTGCAAGATTAATCTTCCGGGACTTTTTGTGTGTTTAGAGATATTAGGTGTGCAACGGTACAGGTAGCCTACGGTATGGTCCGTACCTCGGTTTTTGAGCCACAGTTTCGGTTCGGTTTGAGTACATGATGTGTGCATAAAGAGCTGTTTTCCCCCAAAAAAATGTCTTTATTTTGCCTGTCAGCAAAAATTGCATTGTGCAATGACAGTTTTCACACTATACAGTAGTATAATATGTACCGGTATATGAAATATAATAATAACTAGAGCTGCGAGCAGCTATAAAGGGCCCTCGCAGCCTGGGCCACGTTGGGGTACTTGCACGTTGGGGTACTGGCAATGTGAGGTACGGCACATTTGAAGCAGAATTTCTTTGAAAATGGTATGATAAAACTTGACATGTGGATTTTTTTTATTTTTTTTTGTTGTAAAAATACCGTTAAGTGGGGTATTTTTTTTTATGCCTCAAGGGCTCGGCGGCGCTGTATATATAATGGAATGTTGCCATAGAGATACCTTCAAGCCTTGACTCTAAACATACATGTCAAGTGTGGGATTTTTTTGGAGCATGTACCGTGGGGTTATTAAGCATATCCTTCATTCACGATATTGCTTTTAATGTCCATAGAGGCTATCAAAAATAAATTAAAAAGTACATGTTTGGATAAGTCTGATGCCAGTGAACATTTTGAGTGGTGGAAAGTAAAAGAATATTCATAAATGGCTTAGTTATCACACTTAGAATGAGTTTACATTTTTTGTACAACATACCATATGTGGGGTATTTTTTTGTTTTGCCTCAAGGATTAGGTGGTGCTGCATATATAACTGAATATTGTCATAGAGATACCTTCAGGCCTTGACTATAAACATACATGTCAAGTTTGAGATTTTTTGGAGCATGTACCGGGGAGCTATTAAGCATATCCTTTTTCATCGCGAAACACAAAATTTGATGCCCCGCCCTCATCATATAGTATTCCGAAAAGTCTGCCTGTCGTTGGCTCAGGTCTTGACATGGTCCAGGTCAAGTCTGAAGTCAGTCCGATGAAACGTGTAGGAGAAGTGGGCAAAAGTATGCCCCCTGTAAATGTGCAAAAATCGTCAAAAATGGGACATTCAAAAATTCGTATCTCACTTCCTGTTCATTTTAGCATATGGGTCCAAGAGACTTTATTGTAGGTCTTGGGCTCCTTCATACACCTAAAATTGTCCAAAGATCTTGCTTAAACGTACAACGGGGGCTGCTTCGTAAAAAATTTCTAGGGGGCGCTATTGAGTCATTTTTGTAAAAATGTCACAATCCACGATAAAATATTGCTCATTTTGCCAGGCCAGATGTGTGCGCCAAGTTTCATGAATTTCTGTGCATGTTTCGGCCCTCAAAATTGGCGTTGTTTTCTTGGCGAACAGCACTTAGCCACGCCCACAGCGATTCACGAAAACTCACAAACTTCGTGTTGTGACATCATGAAGGCCGAAACCCTCATCTGAGCAAATATGAGGTAGGTCCAGTTAACGTGGTTGGAGAAAAACATTGAAGAAAAATCGTAAGAAAAAAAATTGCCACTAGGTGGCGCTATCAGTATGATGAAATACAAGTTCGTAGATGTCTTAAGGGCTGGATTCTCATCAAATGTGTGAAATTTTGAGAAGATTGGACCATCTGGGTCAAGTTAAAGCAGCTTTTATTCTCACGAAAAATTATCAGACCTTGCGGCACTGTATAGGCCACACCCTTTGGCGAAAATTGACAATTTTCGGTGTGGGCCATGATCAACATGTTAAGGTGTTTCTGACCAATTTTCAAGTGGATCCCTTTAACGAGCTCGGCACAGTAGCTAAAAACGTAAATTAGGACATTTATTGTCACCACTAGGTGGCGCCATATGTATAACTGAATTTTATTAAATAGATGTTTTCAGGCCGTGACTATTAAGTTGCATGAGAAGTTTGAGATTTTTTGGAGCTTGTACATGGGAGTTATTAAGCATTTTGTCTTTCTGGACAAATGAAATTTTAAAGGCAATATTTGATGCCCCGCCCCCGCCATATAGTATTCCGAAAAGTCAAGATATTTTGTCCAGTTGTTGTCTCAGGTCTTGAGATGATACATGCCAAGTTTGAAGTCAATCGGATTAAAACAGTTTGCAAAGGGGGGAAAAGTATGACCACAGTGAATGTGCAAAAATGGGCCAAAATTGGACATTAAAAAATTCATAACTCACTTCCTGTACATTTTTGCTACATGGTCCCAATTGACTTTTTGTGCGTCCCGGGGTGCTACAACTGGCTGCCAAATTTCGTAGCTCGAGGTCGCTGCTCGGGCCCTAATAATAATAATAATGTGAATAACTAGAGCTGCGAGCATCGATAAAGGGCCCTCGCAACCCGGGCCAC